>NC_135271.1:48784426-49084426 GCF_051311805.1 Agelaius phoeniceus | reverse complement strand
GCCGGGGCAGCAGGTGGAGCAGATATGCTAAAAACCATCCTAAAATGCAATTTATCCATGAATCAATTCTCCAAATCAGGAGTGCAGTTTTTTCCTGGAGTCGCTCATCCCCAGGTGTGTCCCCAGGCTGAGGTGGGATGTCACAGACCCACACTGGCACTGCAGAAAACAGAGCTTCCCTTTCTAACACACCAACTCTAAATCTGCTCTGCAACCTCTCAAGCTTCAGCTTTTTTCAAGCTGAAAAATTCTGACTCTAAAAACTTTGTTCCCACTCAGTTTTTCCCTCCAGGTTTTGTGGTCTGTGCAGAGCATGCAGAAATCCCATTGTTCCCCATTGCAGAGCATGCAGAAATCCCATTGTGCCCCTGAGTAAAGCATGCAGAAATCCCATTGTTCCCCCTGCAGAGCATGCAGAAATCCCATTGTGCCCCTGAGTAAAGCATGCAGAAATCCCATTGTTCCCCCTGCAGAGCATGCAGAAACCCCATTGTTCCCATTGCAGAGCATGCAGAAATCCCATTGTTCCCATTGCAGAGCATGCAGAAATCCCATTGTTCCCCAGTGCAGAGCATGCAGAAATCCCATTGTTCCCATTGCAGAGCATGCAGAAATCCCATTGTTCCCCTGAGTAAAGCATGCAGAAATCCCATTGTTCCCATTGCAGAGCATGCAGAAATCCCACTGTTCCCATTGCAGAGCATGCAGAAATCCCACTGTTCCCATTGCAGAGCATGCAGAAATCCCATTGTTCCCATTGCAGGGCATGCAGAAATCCCACTGTTCCCATTGCAGAGCATGCAGAAATCCCATTGTTCCCATTGCAGAGCATGCAGAAATCCCACTGTTCCCATTGCAGAGCAGCTCCTGGCACATTCTCCTGCAAAAACCAGCCCTGGAATAGCCACCTCCAGCCCCAGGAGTAGCGCAGGAGTAGGGCAGGAGCAGGGCAGCAGTGGGGTACAAGTAGGGCAGGAGTAGGGTACAAGTAGAGCAGGAGCAGAACACAGCAGGAGCACAACAGGAGCATGGCAGGAATCGGGCAGGAGCAGGGCAGGAATAGAGCAGGAGTAGGGCACGAGTGGAGCAGGAGCAGGGTATGAATAGAGCAGGAGCAGGGCATGAGCAGAGCAGGAGCAAGGCAGAGCAGAGCCGTAGAGCAGGAATAGAGCAGAGGCAGAGCAGGTCAGGAATACAGCAGGAGCAGGGCACGAGTAGAGCAGGAGCAGGGTACGAGTAGAGCGGGAATACGACAGGAATGGAGCAGGGCAGAGCAGAGCAGGACTAAGACAGGAATGGGGCAGGAGCAGGGCACAAGTAAAGCAGGAACAGCGTATGAATAGAACATGAGCAGGGCAAAGCAGAGCAGGAGCAGATCAGGAATAGAGTAGGAGTAGAGCAGGAGCAGGGTACGAGCAGGACACGAGCAGGCAGGGCAGGAACAGGAGCAGAGCGGGAGCAGAGCAGGAGTAGAACACGAGCAGGCAGAGCAGAGCAGGAGTAGAACAGGAGTAAAACACGAGCAGGCAGAGCAGAGCAGGAGTAGAACAGGAGTAGAACACGAGCAGGCAGAGCAGGCCAGGAGTAGAACACGAGCAGGCAGAGCAGAGCAGGAGTAGAACAGGAGTAGAACACGAGCAGGCAGAGCAGGGCGGGAGTAGAACAGGAGTAGAACACGAGCAGGCAGAGCAGGGCAGGAGTAGAACACGAGCAGGCAGAGCAGAGCAGGAGTAGAACAGGAGTAGAACACGAGCAGGCAGAGCAGGGCAGGAGTAGAACAGGAGTAGAACACGAGCAGGCAGAGCAGGGCAGGAGTAGAACACGAGCAGGCAGAGCAGAGCAGGAGTAGAACATGAGCAGGCAGAGCAGAGCAGGAGTACAGCAGGAGTAGGGTGTGAGTAGAGCAGGAACAGGGCAGGAGCAGGGTACAAGCAGGACACGAGCAGGACACGAGCAGGCAGAGCAGAGCAGGAGTAGAGCAGGAGTAGAGCAGGAGCAGAGCAGGAGCAGGGCAGGAGCAGAGCAGGAGCAGAGCAGGAGCAGAGCAGGAGCAGGCAGAGCAGAGCAGGAGCAGAGCAGGAGCAGAGCAGGAGCAGAGCAGGAGTAGAGCAGGAGCAGAGCAGGAGCAGGACACGAGCAGAGCAGGAGCAGAGCAGGAGCAGGCAGAGCAGAGCAGGAGCAGAGCAGGAGCAGAGCAGGAGCAGGACACGAGCAGGACACGAGCAGAGCAGGAGCAGAGCAGGAGTAGAGCAGGAGCAGAGCAGGAGCAGAGCAGGAGCAGGACACGAGCAGGACACGAGCAGAGCAGGAGCAGAGCAGGAGTAGAGCAGGAGCAGGACAGGAGCAGAGCAGGAGCAGAGCAGGAGCAGAGCACGAGCAGGACAGGAGCAGGACAGGAGCAGGGCAGGAGCAGGGCAGGAGTAGAGCAGGAGCAGAGCACGAGCAGGAGCAGGACAGGAGCAGAGCAGGAGCAGGACAGGAGCAGAGCAGGAGCAGTGCTGACCGTGTGGCCGCTGTCCCCGCGGCGGTGGCAGCCCACCAGGTGACATTCCTCGCCCGTGGCGCATCTCTTGGTGACCGAGGTGCTCTCCCCGCGCGCCGTGAACAGGTGAGCGGTCAGGCAGTACCGCGTGCCTGCACAGGGGACCCGGGATTCGATCATCGTCATTAGAAGGAATTGGAGTTTGATTCCCATCATTATTAACAAATCTGGAGTTTGATTCCCATCATTAAAAACATTTCTGGAGTTTGACTGCCATCATTAAAAACATTTCTGGAGTTTGATTCCCATCATTAAAAGGAATTCTGAAGTTTGACTGCCATCATTATTAACAAATCTGGAGTTTGATTTTCATCATTAAAAGGAATCTGGAGTTTGATTCCCATCATTAAAAGCAAATCTGAAGTTTGACTGCCATCATTAAAAGCAAATCTGGAGTTTGATTCCCATCATTATTAACAAATCTGGAGTTTGCCATCGTTAAAACGAATCTGGAGTTTGATTCCCATCGTTAAAAGGAATCTGGAGTTTGATTCCCATTATTAAAAGCAAATCTGGAGTTTGATCCTCATCATTAAAAGGAATCTGGAGTTTGATTCCTATCATTAAAAGCAAATCTGGAGTTTGACTGCCATCATTAAAAACATTTCTGGAGTTTGATTCCCATCATTATTAACAAATCTGGAGTTTGATTCCCATCATTAAAAGCAAATCTGGAGTTTGACTGCCATCATTAAAAACATTTCTGGAGTTTGACTGCCATCATTAAAAACATTTCTGGAGTTTGATTCCCATCATTAAAAGGAATTCTGAAGTTTGACTGCCATCATTATTAACAAATCTGGAGTTTGATTTTCATCATTAAAAGGAATCTGGAGTTTGATTCCCATCATTAAAAGCAAATCTGGAGTTTGCCATCATTAAAAGGAATTCTGAAGTTTGACTGCCATCATTAAAAGCAAATCTGGAGTTTGATTGCCATCATTATTAACAAATCTGGAGTTTGCCATCGTTAAAAGGAATCTGGAGTTTGATTCCCATCATTAAAAGCAAATCTGGATTTAGACTGCCATCATTAAAAACATTTCTGGAGTTTGATTCCCATCATTAAAAGCAAATCTGGAGTTTGATTCCCATCATTAAAAGCAAATCTGGAGTTTGATTCCCATCATTAAAAACATTTCTGGAGTTTGATTCCCATCATTATTAACAAATCTGGAGTTTGGCTGCCATCATTAAAAACATTTCTGGAGTTTGATTCCCATCATTAAAAACATTTCTGGAGTTTGATTCCCATCATTATTAACAAATCTGGAGTTTGGCTGCCATCATTAAAAACATTTCTGGAGTTTGATTCCCATCATTAAAAGCAAATCTGGGGTTTGATTCCCATCATTATTAACAAATCTGGAGTTTGACTGCCGTCATTAAAAACATTTCTGGAGTTTGATTCCCATCATTAAAAGGAATCTGGAGTTTGACTGCCATCATTAAGACGAATTCTGGAGTTTGATTCTCATCATTAAAAGGAATCTGAAGTTTGACTGCCATCATTAAAAACATTTCTGGAGTTTGATTCTCATCATTAAAAGGAATCTGGAGTTTGATTCCCATCATTATTAACAAATCTGGAGTTTGATTCTCATCTTTAAAAGGAATCTGGAGTTTGACTGCCATCATTAAGAGGAATTCTGGAGTTTGAATTGCCATCACTGATGCCTCAGAACAGCCTCTCACATCTACACACAGCTCAGGAAAACATCCCCAGAAAATGCCTCTGCAGAACCATCTGCAACTTGATGAAAAGAGCATTTAGCAAGAAATTAATTCCTGTGAAACCTCAGCTGACCCTTCCAACCTCCAGCAAGGCTGCTTTGATTGGAATTACTAATTAGCACCAGCATCCACACATTTATTTTTGTTTCTCCCCTCTTTTTGGCAGCAGGCTCCTGCCAAAAAGGTTTGTTTCCAAACCAAAAGGTTGGTTTCAGGTTTGTTTCCTCATTCCTCTGCTCGGCTTCTTCCCCTTTCCCACCGTTCCCGTGAGTGTCACCAGGGTGAAAAATGAGGAAACATTTCCATTCTTTTCTGAGCTTCATCCTCCCCAGCACAGGTGTGAGCCCCTGTCAGGCAGGTCCTGCTGCTCACTAATAACAGGAAATTTTGGGATGGCATCCAAAGGGAAGGGAATCAAGCTACAGAGGAAATTCTTCAGGTTTTTAAAACAACATCTTGAAATTAACTCTTGGGAAGCACATAATTATGTATATATACACAGGGAAACATATATAGGTAATTAATATGGATGTATTATTAAAAAGCTGCTTGAATATTATTTTTTTTGGTTATATAAAACTGGGAGATGGAGGTAAGTAATTTTTCACTGTTGCTTTACACTCTGAGGAGAATAAAGCTGCACAGGAAATTCTTCAGGTTTTTTAAACAAGATTAAAATTAACTCTTGGGAAGCACATCATTATATATATACACAGAGAAATATACACAGGTAATTAATATTGATCTATTAGTCAGAAATCTGTTTGTATATTAATATTTTATTGTTATATATTATATCAATCTGAGAGAGACTGAGATAAATAATTTATCAGTGTTGCTTTGCACTCTGAGGAGAATAAAGCTACAGAGGAAATTCAGGTTTTTTAAACAAGATTAAAATTAACTCTTGGGAGGCACATCATCATTAGATACACAGAGAAACACCTATAGTTAATATTTATGTATTATTAAAAAAACATAAATTAATATTTTTGTTATATATTATACTTTTGTTATATAATATTTTTATTATATAAAACTGAGAGAGATGGAGATAAATAGTTTTTCACTGTTGCTTTACACTCTGAGGAGAATAAAGCTACAGAGGAAATTCTTCAGGTGTTTTAAACAAGACTAAAATTAACTCTTGGGAGGCACATCATTATATATACACAAAGGGAAATATACATATAATATACGGTATTATATAATGTATTAATTATAGGTAATTAATACTGATGTCTTATAAAATATTAAAATTATTTTAAATAATGTTATATTAAAATACTAATGTTAAATTCAATAATAATATTTAATTTAATATTAAAATACTATCATTATTTTAAGTGCTGTATATTAATATTTTTGTTGTGTATTATATAAAACAGAGAGAGATGGAGATAAAGAATTTTTCACTGTTGCTTTACACTCTGGAATGGCCAAAATTGTCAGATCAGCAGAAAATTCCTGACTCAGCATTACCAAAACAAAACTGCTGGCACATTAATGAATGCCATGCATGAGCCAGCCTTCTCCAAGGGGGTGAGTCAGGGAAAAGCAAGTTTGAGTATCACAAATATTTAATATCTCCTTATCCTTACTCACTTTCAGGACACCACCTGTCCTCAGCCCATCTGTTGCAGTTGTAGTTGTCCACGGCGTTGTCGCAGGTAAAGCACTTGAAGCTGTTCGGGAATGGAGTGGCTTGGAAAGGGTTAAAAAAGCATTAAAACACAGTCAGTAGGGAAACACTGAGAAAAAAACTTAAAATATTCAACATGGTGCTTGTACTCGCATGTATTTACAGAAATAAATCATATGTATTTACAGAAATAAATCATATGTATTTACATATTTTCACTGTTAGACAAATAAAACAAGTTTGGCAGAAAGTTTTTTTTCTCTCTAGGCTTGAACCTGAAGTCTATCCTCATGTTTTCACTCCCAGGGAAGAGGGAAGAGTTTATCTCCCTCCTCCTCGTGGGGCAAACATAAATCTACATTTTCCTTTGATGGAAAAACTGCATTTCCAGAGCTTGAACTCCCACTCGGAAGGAGAAGTCGCATCCTTTCAACAAAAGGTCTTTTAAAATCTCATTTCCATTATTTCAATGAACTTTTGGAAGGTGCAGGGTTCATTAGGGGCAGGTATTATTTCCAGCTATTATATCCTGGCTGCTTTAACGATGCAGGTAATGCAAATGAAGGGATGGAACACTGGCGATGCCAGATAAGAGGAAGAAAAAAAAAATAAATAAATGATTCCATTAGTGCCAACTGGCTTCGCAGGTCCCACGAGGTTTTTAATTACCTACAGAGCGAATTAATTGCATGCAGCAACACCTATTCCTCCCCTTACAAAACCCCCAACAAGACAAAAGACCAAAACCACCTGTTCTGGATTATTTACAAGGAAACCGCCGCACAATTTCCTCTGCAGGGAGACAGAAAATAATACAAGGAAAGCCCTTAAAATGCCAAACTCCTCGTGCACTCTTTAGTTTGGCAATGGTTTGATTTATTTTCATTTAGTCAACTTGTCAAACATTGGGGACAAAGTGCTGTGGGGCGAGAAGCAGAATGTTTATTTTAAAGTTTCTGTGGGCACGAACAGCTGCAACGCAAAGGACTGGGAGGCAAATAATTGCAATTTAAAGGCATTTTTTAAAGGCAATTTTAAGAGAAAAAGGCCAGAATTCCACAAAAAAAAGCTACTTACGGTCTAGTGGAGGCCTGATGTTGTAGAAGTTGATGTTCTCAGCTGCAGCCCAGTGTCCTGAGAGGATGAGGAAGGGGAGAACGGCCGCGGCCAGTGCGCGCCGCAACGCCCTGGTCCCCAACATCACTGTACAGGGAAACCCCCAGCCCTCAGGCCTGGAACAGCAAGGGAACACATTATTATTATTATTATTATTATTATTATTGTTATTATTGTTTAGTGGGAATTGTGAGGGTCTGAGGTGTGGGATGATGAATTTCCTGCCAAATCCCGCTGGGAGCGCGGAGATGCAGCCGGGAATGCCGGCGAGCGGCGCAAAGCTGAGCTGGTGGTGCCTTCTGCTGGCCAGAACCCCTCACACAGCGCTGGGACTTGCAAAATAAACTCAAATTCACGTTATTCCTCTCATCTATTTGTCCTCCTGAGCCTTAAAAGTGCCTCAAAAGGATTCCTAAAAATCAGCAGGATTGAGGTCCTTTAGATCCAGCTTGAAACAGCGTGGAATAAACAGCACTAAACGCAGAGAAATCTCAATTTTAACACCAACAACCAATCCCTTGCCTGAGATAAATAAACTTCACTTCACACAAGCTGCATCATCTGAATTTTAAGTGCACTTCGCCCTGTCACAGCATTAAAATTTGTAAGTGTAAACTCAATTTATTTATTTTTAAGTGCATCCCAAGGGAAGGCTGAGGAAGATGGCACAGACGTGTTGGAGAAGGGCAGGGTGGAAAGTTCACATGGATGAGATGCAATCACCCAAAAATCCATTTATTTGGGGCCCCCTGGGTGCTCTGCCAAGGCTTTAGAGAGAAGAACTGAGCATTTTGCTCAGGTTGGTATTCAGATTTCCACACCTCCAGACAAATGCAGGGAATTGTGGCAAATTCCAGCGACCCTGGAGCCTGGTTCAGATATTACAAATCACAGCCTCGCTCCTCCCATGCAAATTCCCAGCAGGACAAACAAGCTGGAGTGGAGGCTCCTGCCAAACCAGAGCCAAAGGCATTCCCTCCAAACTTCCAGGCACACCCTGGCCAGGCTGGAAATGGAGCTCAGCAGGGAATTCCAGGAAATTCCCTCTTTTCCCTGCGGTTTTTTTTGGATTGGTTGGGGTTTTTCCTTTTCCAGTGGAGATGGTTTTGCCAACCAAGCAAACAAGAGAATTTTAGGAATTGTGAATTTTATTGTGAATTCAACCATACTGCTTGAGATCTGCTTAATTAAACCTTGGCTTTATGGATATATTTCAGGAGAAATTCCACAGTCCCAGCCTACCTCTGCTCCCTGTGTACTTCCAAGTCTCTTTTCCATAGGATGGTCCAGATTTCTTCTGGCTGCAGCCCAGGATCTGAAGGATTAAGCAGAAGAATCTGTGGAGAACAAACAGCAGCAGATCATCAAAATTCTGTTTTCAAGACACACAAATTAGCATTAAATTAAGATAAAACCCAGGATTTTATAATGAGATATTTGCAGAAGCACTTGAACTACACAATACGGCTCCCACTGAGAGCTGTGGCACTGCAGAAATCGAAATTCCCTCCTTCCTGGGGTAGTTCAGTGCCATAAAAGACAAATAAAAGACAAAAAGTGAGGGAATGAGGCTCAGCCCACCCCTGAGGATGAGTTTCCTCCACTGCTGAGGGGACGGCCTGGGTGGGACCACACCAGGGAACATTCCCATTCCACAGATATCCCAACTTTCCACGGGAATTCTGCCCAAAACAGAAGCACGGATCAGCAGCAAGGGAACCTGAGGGAGTGAAGACAAACCAATGGACAAACAGTTCCCCCCAGTGTGTGGAGCTGATCCAACTCCTGGAATTCCAAGCCACATTCCTGATCCCAATCACCTCATCCCTGTGCCCCTGCACCATCGGGGATGCAGATTTCCTGACTCCAAAAAGGCTCCAAACCTTAAAAAAGCTTGAGGGATGTTGGTTACCAGATGAGAGGAGTCTTTTCTGGGCCTCCTCTTCACTCTCCTTCCCGGATCCCTTGCAAATAACTGTTTATCCTGGAATTCCAGGATGCAAAGGAATTTAAGGCTCATCCAGTTCCACCTCCCTTCCACTTCCACGCCTTCAGCTCCAAGCCCTTCCAGCCTGGCCTGGGACACTTAAATCCTTGCAATATCCTTATTATATACTTGGAATAGCTCGAGCAACCCAGTTTTGATCAAGAATTTCACAAAATTACAGTGTATTTCAAGCACTTTTAAATTATTTCCGCGGGAAGGGAGGGAATTGAATCACTCCAACATTTCCAAGGCTTCTCTCCTTGTCCTGCTGGCTCAAGGAAATTCTGCCTTTATGGGCTGTAACTGGATCTGAAGCACCTGGGCAGAAATAAAAGGCACAATTCCACTTGTGCCAGTTTGCTGCAGACCCCCCTGCTCCCCTCCCCTGGGCTCCTCTGGCTTCTTCTCGTGCCAAATGGAAAATCTGAGGGAATATAAACACAAAAAAAAAGCGACTCTGGCTGGGGGCAAGGCTCAGCAAATCGACCTCCCAACCTGATGTAGTCAAAGGTGTCCTTGTTTGCCAATAAATAATGGATGTTGTTTGCCATGGCTTGGTTACACAGCTGCACCACAAGGGCGTTCTCCAGTCAAATAAGAAAATATTGGCCCCAAAAATGGCTTTCATATCTCACCCAGGATCTTTCAAAAGCTTGTTTTCTTCCCAGAGCCTTATCTCTGTCGAGCTGGCAGATAATATTATCTAGCAGAGTGAGTAAATGTTTCATTAGGCCCAATTAGGAGCTCTCATTAATGAGGGTGGGGGGAAATGTCACCACATGGAAGATTAACTTACATAAACAGGAGCAAACAGGGAGCTCCAGCTTTCCTGGGGGAGGGAAGACAACCCAAAAGGGAAGGGCTGGGTGCTATTAGAAACCCCTGTGACTAAAACCTATTTCAAGGAAACAGCCAGGAACACAATGGCTGAAATAATTAAAATATTCCAGAAGGCTGGGACCTTGCAGGGTGTGATGGAAAAAAGTGGGAAGCAGCATCCCTGCTTTCTGATTTTAATAAAAATTCCAGCCTGTTTTTCCTGGCGGGCTCAGTGGAGGATTAGCAGATTGAACATCAGATATGGAATGCAAATGAAACTTCCTGCTGCCATCCACAAAGCAAATTTCAGGTGCTCTTGGATCACTGCAAACGCTTCTGTTGAGCTCGTTCAGTTGCACTTCGGGACACGGGAGCTCCACAGGCAGAAAGGAATTTTCTGTTTGGGGCTGGAAAGGTAAAACCCAACAGCTGACGTGGCCCTGCCACAAATCCCCAAGGGCACAGAGGAAATTCAGCTTGGCCGAAAGGGCAGAAAGAGCTCCCTGGCTGCCCCTTTCTCAGGTTCTCCTCTGGAGACCATTTAATTCCTGCAAAACTCAGCCAGGGAACAAGTGGCAGAACAAATTTTTTAAAAAAATACCCAAAATTTTCTTTAGGAAACAAGCAGACACATATAAAATGAAAAGGTGGGGAAAAGCGAATATTTTGACTTAATTAAATAAAGATTAATAATTAAATAATTAAATAAATATTAAAGCACCCCAAAAATTATTGCAGACCTGCAAATTTAAAACCCTTTGCTATGGAAGTTTTATCTTTTTTTCCCCCCTGCTGAGTTAAGTCTGTATTTTTTTCACTTTTTGCCTCACAGCATGTCGTTATTAGCACAACACACCCCAGAAAAATGGGTTTTACATCACACTGACAGACATCTGCAAGGAGCAACGGTGACAGAATCCAAGTGAACTCATCCACCGGATCTTCAACCACCACAATTTCCTTTGGCTGCACCCAGAACCCCTCTTGGAACTAAAATTTGGCCCTAATTACCAGAAATTGCCAAGTTCCTTATCTGAGATCTTGTAAAAGTGAGGCCCAACGTGGTTTTAGCTCGGGGCAGGATGTTGGCATGGGAGGTGCCTGACTGCACCGAGCACATGAGATGATTTCAGAAAGAAAATAATCCCTGATGAACACGATAAACCCGGGAAGCAGCACTGGGGGGAAGGATTTGTGAGCTGAAAACAGGCAATGAAAAGTGCATTATTCCCTTCACAGCTCAAACTGACATTCAGCTTAAAACCCAGAACCCCCCATCGTGCATGGATGGATTTTCCCCTTGTGGAAAATAATTCATTTTGTCTAAAAATCCAGTAATGAGATTAAATTTCTGCCAGTTTTCCATTTCCTCAAAGAGCTGAGCTTTGCCAAACCTCTGGATGGCCAAAGGTTGAGTTTGGAACACAAACTCACTTTTATACATCACCTGCAGCTGGTTTAAATCTCCCCCTCACCTGTGCAAGGCTGGAAATTGGAATTTAATATGGCTCTGGAGAAAAAGGATTACAGGAATAAGCAGCTTTTCTTTTTTTCTTGTGACTTGGTTCCACAAAATTAAATGTACAGGCCCCAAATAGGTTTCATCCTGTAGATAAAAAGAATATATATATTTTTAAAATAATATATCCTTTTAAAAGAATATAGTCACATATATAAAAAGATATATAATACATATATTAAGTATTTTAAGATAATATAATTTTGTTAAAATAATATATTTTTATAAAAATAAAATATAATTAAAATAACATAATATTGTTCATCCTGCTGTAGGCTTTTACAGGGAGAACTGAAGGGTGGATGTGGAGTTGGTGGGGGTAATAATTGCTGTATTCACATGGTTGAGTTTTGTAAATTGAATTTTTCCTTCAGCATAAAAAAGCTGTGATTTCATGGCTGAGTTTTGTAAATTCAATTTTTCCTTCTCCACAAATAAGCTGTGTTCTCCTGGTTGAGTTTCATAAATTCAATCTCCCTTTTAGGGTGTTTTTTTTAAGCCTGGAGAATTCTACAGAACAAAATGACCCAGCCAGGGGAAATCTCCCCCTTCCACAATGCCAGGGAAAGACAGAGGAAGCAATAAACTTTATTACAGAGGGGAAAAAGAGGTGCAGCCACCTTTTGAAATAAGAGAAGTCGATGCTGCAATTCTGGGCTCTCACTTACCCACCATGAAAGGACTTTGGGGGCTGAAAAGGGAAAAAAACCAGAGCCAACATTCCTGACAATTGAGGGGATGTTCAATGGTCAGGATAAAGGGATGCTGCTCCAAAAAACCTCCTCAGTGCCTGCAGGAATTACCTTAAAATATCCTAAATATTGTCATACCTACAAACAAATGGATGCAGCAGCTGAAGGGTGGAAAATTGTGCATCTGCTCCCTTCCTCTGCCTCTGATAGAGGAGAATTCCACCTTTGATAATATAATATCTGAATATAGATATATAAAATAGGTGTATATATAAATATATATTCATTCCATCTTTTAAAATAATGTATTCATACATATATAATTGTATATATATTCATTCCATCTTTTAAAAGTATATATTCACATATATATAAATATATATAATACATATATTCATTCCATCTTTTAAAAGAATATAATATATTCATACGTATATAATTATATATATAATATATAATTATATATGTATGAATATTATTATTCATTTATTACATATTATATATTAATTTCATATTAATTAAATATATTTAATTAATTATATTCATTATATAAATAAATTTATTATATTTTCATTATATTATATTTTTATTATATTTTTTATATATTATATTTTATATATATAATATATATTATATATTATATAATATATATATTATATATTATATGTATAATATATAATATATTATATATTATATATTATATGTATTATATATTATATATTATATATATTATATTATATGTATTATATATATTATATATATTATATATTAATTTATTATATTTATATGAAATTATATATTAATTTCATCTTTTGAAATAATATATTCATACATATATATATTCATTCCATCTTTTAAAAGAATATAATATATTCATATATATAAAATTATATATAATATATATATATTCAATCCATCTTTTAAAAGAATATATTCATATATATAAATATATATAATACATTTATTCATTCCATTGTTTAAAAGAATATATTCATATATAAAATATATATAATATATATATATTCATTCCATCTTTTAAAAGAATATATTCATATATAAAAATATATATAATTCATATATCCATTCAATCTTTTAAAAGAATATAATATATTCATACAAATTATATATATATATATACATTCCATGTTTTAAAAGAATATAATATATTCATACAAATTATATATATATATATACATTCCATGTTTTAAAAGAATATAATATATTCATATACATAAATTAATCTATCCATTCATTTGATTGAAGATATTCCTTCATCCTGCCCTGTCTCCCTCCCTCATCATCTCCCAAAATCCTTGACTGCTTCAGGTCATTTAATGGAAGGAATTTCTGGCCTGGGATAATGGGTGTAATTAATGAAAATGAATAGAATTAACAAAAGGAAATTGAATATATTATTAGAAATAACGAAAATTTAACTTTCTCTTCAGTTTCAACACAAAGGCCGATAAGTTTGGAGTACAGAACTCCAGAATAAATCAATATTTTTTTGTGTATTGTGCTGCTTTCCCCTGGATTTCAGGAGTTATAGGAACAAAAAGAAAATGCAGAGGAGACCCTGAAGATGAAGAGCTGCAACTTGATGGAAAAATGGAGAATTCCTCATCTTGGGAAAGGAGCAGGGATGTGGAGAGGGCAGTGAGAGCAGGGCAGGGGTGGAGGGAGGAGGCGCCACAAATGCCAGAGCTCCCAAACAAAGAGCAGGGAGCGCTTTGGGAACAGGGAAAAGGGTTTGTGCTTTGCCATCTGCTGCCAAATTTGGGGATTTTGGGATGCTGGATGTCAACCCAGATGCTTGGGAGAGAACTGGGAGTTTCCTCCTGCAGGCTTGGAATAAATGATGGGATTGGGGTTGAGAGGGAGCTGAAAGCTCATCCCAACCCAGCCTGCCCAGCTGCCACCGCCCCAGGCTGCTCCAAACCCATCCAGCCTGGCCTGGGACACTGCCGGGCAAATCTCACATCCCTGCACGCAGGAATAATCCAATTCACTAAATTCAACCATGAGAACACAGCTTTTCTATGCAGAAGGAAAAATTCAATTTACAAAATTCAACCATGAGAACATAGCTTTTCTATGCAAAAGGAAAAATTCAATTTACAAAACTCAACCATGAAACCACAGCTTTTTTATGTAGAAGAAAAAACTAAATTTACAAAATTCAGCCATGAAAACACAGCTTTTTTATGCCAGAGAAAAGATTCAATTTACAAAATTCAACCATGAAACCACAGCTTTTTTATGCAAAAGGAAAAATTCAATTTACGAAACTCAACCATGAAACCACAGCTTTTTTATGTAGAAGAAAAAACTGAATTTACAAAATTCAGCCATGAAAACACAGCTTTTTTTATGCAGAAAAAAACCTAAATTTACAAAATTCAGCCATGAAAACACAGCTTTTTTATGCCAGAGAAAAGATTCCATTTACAAAATTCAACCATGAAACCACAGCTTTTTTTATGCAAAAGGAAAAATTCAATTTACAAAATTCAACCATGAAACCACAGCTTTCTTTATGCCGGAGAAAAGATTCAATTTACAAAACTCAACCATGAAACCACAGCTTTTTTATGCAGGAGAAAAAACTGAATTTACAAAACTCAACCATGAAACCACAGCTTTTTTTATGCAGAAGGAAAAATCCAATTTACAAACTTTAACCAGGAAACCATAGGTTTTTTATGCAGAAGGAAAAATTCAATTTACAAAACTCAACCATGAGAACACAGCAATTATTACCCCACCAACTGCACACCCACCCTTCAGTTCTCCCTGTAAAAACCCACAGCAGGATGAGCAATAAAATCTACAGGATGAGACCTATTTGGGGGCTGGTGCTCCTCTGATGGATTGAGAACAGTCCTGAAAGCCAAAATCCCATTAAAATATTCATCAGCTTCTTCCAAATAACTCAAATCACAAAAATAATCTAGAAACAATTATGGCAGGAAGGATTTTAAGGTCAAAAAACAAACTCGTTGGCCAAGAGGAGAATAAAAATTTTTACTTTTCCTCACAGGACAAGGAATGAATGCAGAATTAAAAATTTCATGTATATTTTGCTTTTTGCAGCTATCTAAATGTAAAAACACCATTTATTTCCTGGACCAGAATGAGGAGATTTTGCTTTTGTAGCCATTTAAGCATAAAAACACCAATTTTGCCTGGACCAGAGTGAGGAGATGCTGGAGCAGGGGTGGAATTCTCTTATCAGACACTGCAGAAACAGCACAAAGTGCTGGGCAAAGATAAAGTTCTGCAGCTGCTGTTATCAAAAATGGGGTCAAAAAGTTAACTCAGGCAGGGGTTTATGGCTTAAGCCCTTAAAATAAAGCCAAATTTGGAGAGGGAAAAGGGGCACTGTGAGACGTGAGGCAAAGACACGAGAGGAGATACGGAAAGGGCTGGACCAAGAGCAGATTAATGGAAATAACCTGAATAATCAATAGCCAGGCACAAGAAAATTAATTAACTGCTAGATGGGCCCCCACAGAAATGATTCCAAATGAGTAATTAGCGTTATTCATAATAAGGTTTAAGTGCTCTCCAAAAAGTCAATATCAAGCAAGGGAAAATGTCAATTTATTACGTTAAGACATATAATAAATAAAACCTCATGAATAAGGCATATATTAAATAAAACCTAATAAATAAGACATATAATAAATAAAACCTAATAAATAAGACACATAATAAATAAAACCTAATAAAACCTAATAAATTGACATTCAAGTATCAATTTAATAGGTTAAGACTTGGAAGGATCCAATTTCCAACCTGCAAACATCTCCCATGCAAGGCAACTCCCCAGCCTTCTCATTTTTCCAATATTAAGGAATAATTTCACACCTTAAATGTTATTTTGTCCTTGGCAGACTGGGAGGTACTTGCAGGCAGCCAGAAATGTTGTGTTTTTATGGACACACATGGAATTTTACAATTAATAACCTCAAAAGAAGCAGAATTGGTGGGAAAAAGTCAAATCCTAAGTACCAGGCCCCCAAATTATATATATATATATATATATATATATATATATATATATATGCCCAATATATATAATTATAAATAGATTTATTTAATTTTTATATAATTATAGATTTTAATAAAAATATATTAATAAAATGATGTAATATATAAATATATAAATGTATATTTCTATATAAATAGATATTCTAGAGAGAATATATAAAGAATAGAACAGAATACCATATAATACAATAAATATAATACAATTAATATAATATAGTAGTAATATATTATGCAAATAATACATTATATAAATATATAGAAATATATATTTTTTTCTTTCAAAATCCAATTATTAATATTTCAAAATCCAATATACAATTTAGTGAGGTTATGGCCATTCCTAAGGAACAGAAACAGCCAGGATTTACCCAACCAGTGCTGAAATTAAAGGAAAAAGGAACATTTTGTCCATGGAAAATGGAGAGCCATGGGAATTCCTGCAGAGCAGAAGGAAAAGCCTCCAGGTGATGACCACAAGGACCCTTATTGATAAACCAGGATGAATTTAATCCAGTTAGGGCTGGATTTACACCCAGGTGTAAATCTGGTGTAGAGCTGGGAACCAGAACCAGGCTCTTTCTCCATCTTTATGACCATTCTGAATAAAAATCTTTAGAAAACAAATGTTACATCCACGAGCTCCCCGCACCGTGCCACCCCAAGGAGCAGCAATTTTGTTGCTGGGATCATCTCCTGCCCCTATTTTCTAAATTCCCCCGAACTGGCAGAATTCCCTGAGCCTGGAATGGCTCCAGGACCAGAACACTGACAGCACTTGCAGCCTTCTGGCCTCTCTTCAAAGGCTGGGGAAAACAGGGTGGGGTGGAAAATGAAATAAAATAAAATAATCCCAATTTAATGATGAGCAGAGCTGCAGAATCCCATCCAGGTGAAATCCTCCCGCTTTGTGCCACAGGTACCTCCCGGGCCTGGAAAGCTGGGACAGCAGCCCTTGGCACCAGGAGCACCTGGGATGCTCCTCCTCACCCTGCTGGGCGAATTTTTCATTATTTTGCTCCATTTTTTGGTTAATTTTTGTTATTTTGCTCCATTTTTTGTTATTCTGCTCCAGGTTGGAGGTTCTGGGGCCAGGACAAGGTAGGGAAATGGAGGCTTGGCTGTGTCCTCCCAATCCTCAAAAAAATTTCCACATTTTCTTACTTGATTTGGGGGTTTTGGGCTCATCCATTATTTCTCATTATTTCTGTCAGATCTGAATGCTTGACCCCCTCCTTAAGAAACAGTGAGAGGAAGGAGCAGAAATCAGGCGTGGAAGAGAAGGAAAACCCAAGATGAGCCTTGGGAGAACACAAATCCCAGGGGAAATATCTTCACTCTGAACTCTTACACTGAATTCTGCCCCATTTTTTGTTTTTTTGGTTTTTTTTTTTTGTTGTTCTGCTCCAGGGTGGAGGTTCTGGGGTTGGGAAAAGGCAGGGAGATGGAGGCATGGCTGTGTCCTCCCAATGCCCCAAAATTCTACATTTGCTTACTTGATTTGTGGGTTTTGGGGTCATCCATCATTTCTCTTTATTCTCTTTGCTCTCCTCATTATTCCTGGGAAATCTGAATGTTTTACCCCCTCCTTAAGAAACAGTGAGAGGAAGGAGCAGAAATCAGGCGTGGAAGAGAAGGAAAACCCAAGATGAGCCTTGGGAGAGCACAAATCCCAGGGGAAATATCTTTACACTGAATTCCTCAAGATCTCACTCCCAATGCCAGACAAAAAGCTCTCCTGGACTTCCCTGCAAATCCAGGAATCTTTCTGTGCTCCCTATTTCCTTATTTTTCTGAGCTGCAAAAATTTTATCATTCTCTATTATAAATTTATTATTATTATCCAATTAAAATTTTATTATTAATATGCTATTAGAATTTATTATTATTAATATTGTTGTGGTTGTTATTGTTGATGTTGTTTTCCCCAATATTCCCTGATTTTACAACTCCCTATTCCATATATATATATATAAATAAAAATACATATTAAAATAAAATTTAAAAATATATATAATATATAATCTGCATTTATTTTTTAAAATATATTTTCATATATTTTATATATTTATATATATATTATAGAGATATATATATTTATATATTTTAAATATAAATATATATTAATAAATATATATAAAAATAAAATGTAAAAATATCTATCAATATATAAATATATTAAACTTATATATGAACTATATATACAATTATATATATAAAATTATATATATAATTATATAAAAATATATATATAAAATTATATTTAAAAATTATATATAAAATTATATATAAAATTATATTTAAAATTTTATATAAAATTATATATAAAATTATATATTAAAATTGTATATAAAAAAGTATATATAAAAATAATATATAAAATTATATATATTAAAAATTACACCTTGAAATGTCAGCTATTCCAACATTGAGAATTGTGACAAATAACACCTATAAAGTGCTGAGCTGCCCACTGACTGTGATATAACTGTAAATAAACCCCAAAAAAACCCCTTTATTTGACATTTTGGATTGAACTGAAAGAACTGCTGCTTGAGTGAAGACACTGGAACACTCTAGGAAATGTCTGAAATTACAACATGTGAAATTTGGAGTTCTCCACAATTCACACACGGGGTAAGAACAAAATATTCTCACTTTTTGGAGGCAATCTGGACCTAAACACACCGGTTCCACCAGATTGCTGCTGCTGCTGGACCCCAAAGGTTGTGAGGCTTCCTGCAGAAATTCTCTGTCAGAACCACATCCCACACAGCTGCCCCTGTAAAGCCAGGCTTAATCCTGGGTACAAAGAATAAAACCTGCCCTGCCTCGTCAGCCTTTGCTTATCCAGGCCTGACACTGACTGAGGAATCAGGATCCCAGTGCTGCTGCTCCAGAATCCCTTTGCTCACAGGCCTCTGCAGATGAGGTGTTTTGCTTGTGAAAATGCTGAACAGGATTTCAAAGCTTCACTTATCACAACAAATGTCCCAGCTGCTGGAAAATATCCCTCTGTGCTGGGTGTCTGGCACAACTGGGACATTCCCTCCCAGCAGTGCTGAAAAAGGGTTGGGTTTTTCCATCCACTGTATAAAAATCCCACAGAAATCCTCTACAATCCCACAAACATCATCACACTGTTCTGTTTGGGATTTTACTTCTTAGAAATCCTCTACGTTGTCACAAACATATCACACTTTCCTCTTTGGGATTTTACTTTTAAAAAATCCTCCACGTTCCCACAAATGTTACACTCTTCCCTTTGGGATTTTGCTTTTAAGAAATCCTCTACACTCCCACAAATGTAGTCACATGTTTTTGTTTGGGATTTTACTTTTTCAGAATCTTCTACAATCCCACAAACATCATCACACTTCTCCCTTTGGGATTTTACTTTTTAAAAATCCTCCACATTCCCACAAACATCATCACACTTTTCCCTTTGGGATTTTACTTTTAGAAATCCTCTACATGTTGTCACAATTTTCTGTTTGGGATTTTACTTTTTAGGAATCCTCTACAATCCCACAAAAATCACACACAAATCTGTTGGGGATTTCACTTTTTAGAAATCCTCTACACTCCCCCAAATGTCACACTCTTCTATTTGGGATTTTACTTTTTAGGAATCCTCTACATTCCCACAAACATCATCACACCTTTCCCTCTGGGATTTTACTTTTAGAAATCCTCTACATGTTGTCACACAAATCTGTTTGGGATTTTACTTTTTAGAAATCCTCTACACTCCCCCAAACGTCACACTCTTCTATTTGGGATTTTACTTTTTAAAAATCCTCCACATTCCCACAAACATCATCACACTTTTCCCTTTAGGATTTTACTTTTAGAAATCCTCTACATGTTGTCACACTTTTCTGTTTGGGATTTTATTTTTTAGGAATCCTCTACATTCCCACAAATGTCACACTTTTCCCTTTGGGATTTTACTTCTTAGAAATCCTCTACAATCCCACAAAAATCACACACAAATCTGTTTGGGATTTTACTTTTTAGAAATCCTCCACGTTCCCACAAATGTTACACTTTTCCCTTTGGGATTTTGCTTTTAAGAAATCCTCTACACTCCCACAAATGTAGTCACATGTTTTTGTTTGGGATTTTACTTTTTCAGAATCTTCTACAATCCCACAAACATCATCACACTTCTCCCTTTGGGATTTTACTTTTTAAAAATCCTCCACATTCCCACAAACATCATCACACTTTTCCCTTTAGGATTTTACTTTTAGAAATCCTCTACATGTTGTCACACTTTTCTGTTTGGGATTTTACTTTTTAGGAATCCTCTACAATCCCACAAAAATCACACAAATCTGTTTGGGATTTTACTTTTTAGAAATCCTCTACACTCCCACAAATGTCACACTTTTCTATTTGGGATTTTACTTTTTAGGAATCCTGTACATTCCCACAAACATCATCACACTTTTCCTTTAGGGATCTTACTTTTTAACCAACGTGTCCTAATAAACACCAAATGGTTCTTGTGCTGCATTTTCTGATGAACTCAAATATAAACCCAGGGAATTATTTAATGTGAGGGAGGCTGCCCAGAGAGGCTGTGGCTGGCCCTGGATTCCTGGAATGTCCCAGGCCAGGCTGGAGCACCCTGGGATAGGGGCAGGAGGCTCAAACCAGAGGATCCATGAGCTCCCTTTTAACCCAGACTGTTCCATAATTTAAGAAAAAGGCAGAAAGAAAAAACAAATCCAAAATCTCTGTCCTTCCACTGCATTTTTAACATTTGTATGGTGCAGGGGCAAAACCTCCAAGCTTCACCCACGGGATGAATTGCACACAAATTCCTAAAGATCTGCATAATGAATTTTTGCCTAAAAAGTGGCAGGATGGGGAATTATTTGGGGCAGAACTGAAGCACTGATCCAGCAACTCAGCATCCCCAAAAGCCCTGGGACAGGGCAAGGAGGAGCTGGGGGTGTGAGGAGTAGGAAAAGGCTTTGGGCAGGAGGCAGCAGGAGTGTGGCAGCCCCAGATGACACAAATCCCAGGAAATGCCACTTTTCCAGCCCCATTCCCTCCCAATCCCAGGAAATGCCACTTTTCCAGCCCCATTCCCTCCCCAGCTGTATAAATGTCTCACAAACAGAGCAGGAACTCGGGAGCAGCTCAGGCTCTGTGCTGTCCCAGAGCCGAACTCCAGTTTGCCCTAAAACCAAGGCTGGCCTTTCCCTGCCACTCCCAGCCCTTCCTGGGGAGCTGCCTCGCATTCCTGACGTGTTTTGGGGCTGGCTCACCTGAAATCCTAAAACCCAGCCCCTGCTGCAGGCAAAGCCCGAGGGGTTCTGGCAGCAGAGCCAGGGAAGGGTGGGGACTGTGCCCCCAAAAAAACCCCCAATTTTGGGAGGCACAGGCTGCTGGGTTTGACCCGGGTGTGCTGGTGACACTCCAGGGACTGGGGACAAGGGATGGAGGGACAGGAGCCAGGGAATGGCTCCCAGTGCCAGAGGGCAGGGATGGATGGGACATTGGGAATTGGGAATTCCTGGCTGGGCTGGGATTGCCCCTGGATCCCTGGCAGTGCCCAAGGCCAGGCTGGAGCAGCCTGGGATGGGGAAGGTGTCCCTGGCATGGCAAGGGTGGCACAGGATGGGATTTAAGGTCCTTCCCGACCCAAACCTGGCTGGGATTCCATAATTCTCTTCAGGCAAAGAGAAAGCAGAAATTGGTGAGGAACAGAGCAATCAAAGAGCTCAGGAACTCAGATTTGGAAAATCCAGACACGTGGAAAGAGAAAACCCAAGAGGAGAGGCTGTGCCTCAGGAGAAGGGAATGTGGGAAGAACCAGGCCTGGAGCACTGTGAGGAGTAGGGAATTCTGATATTCCCACCCTGGGCACTCACATTTACCATAATTCACATTTTAATGTGGATTTAATCCAGGAAAAAGCTTTGGAAGAGACCAGGGAGGTTTGCAGTGCCCATCCCTGGAGGTTTCCCAGGAATTCTGGAGGTGGCACTCAGGGCTGGGGACAAGGTGGGCATCGGGCACAGCTGGGACTCCATGGGCTGGGAGGGCTTTTCCAAACCTTTTCCTGGGGTTCCATAACCTCTTTCCTTGCTCCTTTAATTTTTTTTTGGGGGGGATTAGCCAGAAGATGAAGGCAGAGTTGCCCAGATGGAAGCTGGAGGTGAAATCCTGCATTTGAATCTTCATGTACAACAAAACACACCCAAATGAGCCACTCCAAAATCCTGAATGCACACAGATAATGTACAATGTACACTATATAATGAAATAATAGAAAATGAAAAATATATATAATAATTATTATGTGCTTATATATATATATAAAATATTATATATTATGTACAATATAATATATATATTATAATTATATATATTACATATTATTATATACTATATATAACATAGTATACATAAGATATATTATAGATAGTGCTATATTATAGATCTTTTATAGATAGATCTATATTATTGATCTTATATAACATATATGATACATTATTTGTAATGATATCTTGATATATTGATATGATATAATATGATACCTTATATATAATGTACAATACATAATGTATAATATAATATAAGATATAATATACAATTATATACTATAATTATTATATAATAATTATATACTATATATAAAATACAATATATTATATATTTATAGATAGTATATGACATATATATTATATATTATATTATTATATATATTATATAATATTATATATATAATATATATATTATATATATTATATTATACATCTATATATATATCTATATATATTATATATATAATATTATTATATAATATTATTATATATTATTTATAAAACAATGTATAATATATAACATATAATTACATACTATCATTATTCTATAATAATTATAATTATTATATACCATATATATAGTATATATTATAAATAGTATCTTATATATAAGATACATTATATATAATGTATAATACATAATGTATAATGCACAATGTGTCACATCTAACATATAAAATATATAATATATAACATATTTTCAGGTCTGACTCATTTGAAAACTCCATCATCCTCTCCAACTCCTTTTACCTCTTTTTGTTCTCAGTCTCCCTCTCTAAGCTGAAACATCACTCACAACATTTCCCTTTGCACCACAAACCATTTTGATGTGGTTTTAGTCTGACCCAAGAGCCCCTCACTGGCTCCTGCTCCAGTGCCTAGAACTGACTCTGTCACCCTCAGGGATCCTGATCAGTCTTGCACCATGTGGAAAAAAATAAAAGGAGAATTTCCACATAAATTACTAAAAAAGTTAATAATTAAATCACCTCACTGAGGCTGAAATGAAATGAAGCAGAGAGGAGTTAAGAGCTAAACCCCAGAAAATCATGGAAGAGAGAAACCTGGGGAAAAATTGAAAAAGCTTATTTTTGCTCTATTATTAAGAACAACAAAAAGAGTTTAAAAATAACTTAATTCCTGATCACTGAAAGAAACAGCAAAATTTCCCATCACTCTCTCTAGGGCCAGAAATGAACTTGAGGAAAAAAAATTCTATGGAAAGGTGTAATTTCTTTTCCAACCTAAATTCATTTAGATAAGTTTACTTAAATGCAGATGATTGGGTCATTCTGATCACTCCACACTTTATGGAGTGCCATGAAAAAAATGAAAACTAAAATGTTATTTTTAGTGTCAGAATAAGAAAAGGATCGCAGCCAGTCCCAGCATCACCTCGAGGTGCTGTCTGCATCAAGGCCTTTCCCAGCCTGATATAAACTGAATTTTTTCCCAGTTCCCCACTGGCTTTTTGGAACAGGCCATGGAGTCAGGGAAATCCCAGAGGATTTCTTGGCCACCACCACCTGGAGGAGCTGGGAGATCCAAGAATTCCTTTAGCTGCAAGAGCAACCCCCACGGCCCTGATGTTTTCTGGGCAGGACAGGGATGTGGAGGAAAAAGGAGATGGATGGAGTGGAATAAAGGGACAAAGAAGGGATCAGAGGGCAGGGGAATACTTCCAAAAATGCCATTTTTAAACAGGAAAATACACAGAGTTTGATTTATGTCCTGTATGCTGTCTCTCCCATCACTGCACTGAAGTCTATCATTTTCAAATACTGGTTCCTGCTGTTAAAAGGCAATAAAATCGAATTCAGGGTGTCTTTTACTACCAAACTCATGGCTGAGGGATTTTTTTCCTTGTTGTTGGGTTTTTGGTTTTTTAGCTGGATCCGTTTTCTTACCAAGTTCATCCCTGCACTGCTGGAGGCAGAGAAATCCACACCACCTGGGAATTGCAACACTGAGGGTGAGAAATCATCACCTGCCCCACACCAAATTCCAGTTAATGACTCCCCCACACAACAATTAACACCATTAAAAATGGAGTTTTCTCCTCCTTTGAGGTGGCTACCACAGGATGAAAGCCCAGAATTGTCAGCAGCATCCCCAGGAGAAGGGGGCTCATTAATTCCACAGCAGCTCCTGGCACAGTTTGGGGGCAAACAAAGGGACTCTGTCTGGAATCCCCCCAGGATCAATTCCTGAGAAACTCCTGAGTGCCAGGGAGACACAAAGCTGGCATTTGCAATTTTCCCAGCCCTGATTCCATGGCCTGGAGCCAAGGGAATTACTGAGGATGCCACACCTGGAGGTCACCACTTGGCACATGGAGCCCCTCTTTTCCCATTTTTCACACAAATCCCAGCTCCTTTGAAGCCCAGTTTTTAATTGGGGATCATTCCAGACAAGTGTGTGGGGTTTATTTAGAAACAAGGAGAATATAATGAGAATTCAAGAAGAATTGTTTCCTTCTGTGCAGTGGAAGACACCACAGACTTGTTTCATGTGGAGAAAACTGGGTTTAATGCTCACTTCAGGGTTTTAGGTGAAGTAAAACTGGGTTTAATGCTCACTTCAGGGTTTTAGGTGAAGTAAAACTGGGTTTAATGCTCACTTCAGGGTTTTAGGTGAAGTAAAACTGGGTTTAATGCTCACTTCAGGGTTTTAGGTGAAGTAAAACTGGGTTTAATGCTCACTTCAGGCAAATAACTGCTTGGGCCTGGCCTGGAGAAAACCCCACACATTAAAAATAAACAACTTCTCTATTTCTCGATGACAGAGACAATAAACAATCCCATGCTCCACATCAATTCCTGCCACTTCAAGAGAGTAGAAACTGCAGATTAAAGAATGTGAAAAGTCTTTGGAGGAGAGCTAATCCCTGGGGAAAGATTGCTCTGGGTTTCAAATGTGGAACCATGTTTTGAAGGGAAGGAGATCAATAAAAAAAGCCTTTTCTCAAAGCAGTGTTACCCAGCAAAAAGAACACGTGTTTGGTTGGGGTTTAAAGTGATGAAAGCAGAGGGGAAAATGTGTTGAGATTAACAAAAACCTAAAAGAAAGCATCAGCAGATTCAAGCAGGATTTTGTTGGAACTGCTCTGGCTTTTTTTTCCAGGAGCTGCCATGCTTGGATTTATGACCAAAACCAAAACTCTACTTCAAACATGGGCTGAAGCCTCACACTTGGTACAAGTTAATTTAAAAAAAAAGGAAAAAAAAAGGTTTAAAACCTCTCATATTCTCAAATGTCTCTTCTAATTTCCCAGCCTCCATCCAGGCACTTGCTGAGGCCCATTTGCCCTTGGCAGCTTCCAGGGAATGCTCCTGCTCCTTCCTTTGCTCTGAAATAAATTTCACTGCAAACACATTGGCTGAGTCTCACCCTATCACAGAATAAAAATCTCCTAAAATTTAATTTCTGGCAAAGATGTGCCAGATTTTCCAAACAGAAAAAGTTGTGTTGTTGTTTTGGTTTGGGGATTTTCCCTGCCCTCCAAAACAATAAGCAGGTGCACATTTAAAATATTTTAATTGCCCCAATTTGCTCCCATGCCCATAATAGAAATTAAGGCCTGGAATTCACAAATAAAATCCCCAAATACTTCCAAAATGCCCTTTTTTAAACAGGAAAATACACAGGGTTTGATTTATGTCTCCTGTGCTGTCTCTCCCATCACTGCACTGAGGTCTATCATTTCCAAATATTGGTTCCTGCTGTTAAAAGAAAAAGTAATAAAATCAATTTCAGGGTGTATTTCATTACCATTCCTGCTGACATGCTAAAATCTGCATCCAGTGTCACAGTTCTTGGCCTTTTCAAGTCTGTTTCCATGTCAGGAGCTTAATGAGCAGAAAACCAAACAAGAACTCCAAAGATCAATGTCATTCAACAAAACCTTTTGCCTTTTTTGTTGAACATTCTTGAGAAGACAACGATGACAGACTGGATGTCAAGACCTTTTACATTTTTTTTCTAACTATTTAATTTTTTTTTTAACTCTTAAAAATAAGCTTGCCTTCTTGGTGCTTATGCAATGTGAAAGCCAAAGCCCTGGAATACAAAATACACTTGGCCTTCACCTGAGGTTTATTTAGCAACTCTTGTTTCTTATTTCACGGGTCTAATCAGATTTTATTTATAGAAACACCCTTTTTTATTAAGTCAATGCAAACATTCAGGTGTTTCATTGTGGTAATTTCTCTAAGACAGCAAATATAGAGCTGACACAATTCAAGCCCTTACTTCGGAATTCCCTTCCCAGCATCACTCCTGGCAGCTGTTTACCTTTGGAAAATCCCTGCCCCAGCCTGAGCCTTGCTCTCCACTGATCCATAACCCACAGATGAGCCTCCATATGCCATGGAAAATGGAATTCAATCCAAACAACCATTTTGCTGCTTTTCCAGAGAGCCAATTTCTCAGCACTGAAGTCACAGGGGGAAATAGGATCTTAAGGTTTTGAGTTGTTACAAGCCTGAGCAATTAAATCTCACACAAAAAACACATTAATGCGTGGCCTAAGAGCTGCTGAGGTGAGGAAAGATTAATAACCCTGGTATTTAACATCCTGATATAGCTACAGGCACAGGGAATTTTCCCTGCCTGCTGCACTTTGGGGATTGCACTGCACAATGAATATTCACAGCCTCAGGCTTTCCCATGAAAACAGAAAATAACAATTCCAGAATTCCAGCTTTCTAAACCACTGGTCACTGCAGGGACAGGTCAGTCCTCTGGCAGGGAAAGGGGTTTGGGGGTTTCCTGAGCACTCAGGATGGCAAAACGCAGTCAAGGACAAGCTGCCAATCCTTCCCATTCCAGTCCCTGCCCACCAACAGAGAGGCTGAAAAAACACCTAAACTCCAGTGGAACCACTCCTGACACGAGTCATGAACTCCATGGCATTCCCACACATCAATCCACCAGCAGAAATCATTGCTGGGATGGGACCTTGGAGAGTGGAGCTGATCTTGGGATCACAGAATGCTCTGAGTTGGAAGGGACCCACCAGGACCATCAAGCCCAACTCTCAAGTGAGTCACCCATAATGACACGATGGTTTTCACAGAGATATTAAACAGCAATTCTTTACAAGCACCTGATTGTAAATCCACAAAAGGAATTTCTGTTTTAAAAAAACAGGGAAAAACTCAGAGCAATGAATAAGTGCAAACTTCACATTCACCCTCTCAGCTGCTACCAGGATTCCCCAGGCACCTCCAAGTTTTCCATGCTGCAATCACACGAAATTCAGATCCCAGGCACACCCAGAGCTGGCAGGTCTGAGCAGCTCCCACCCCTCTCCCAGCCCAGCCTCCTGCCTGTGCTCACAGGCCCTTCCCAGGGCTCCATGGAGGGGCTGATCCCGATGGCCCCGGGACAGATCCAGCCTGGAGAGGCCTTGGGAGGCTGCCCTGGAGCAGGGGCTGGGCAGAGTCCCAGAATAAAGCAGGGATTCATTCCAAGCATCTCCTCCATGGATCCACCTTGGGCAGCACCAGAGCCCAGCCAGGGCTGCACCCAAGATGAACCAAAATGGCCCCAAAATGCACCAGCGCTCCCGGGCTCTGTCCCTGGGATCAGTTCTGCTCCATTTGCATCTTGCAGTTCATTGTCCCATCCCAGCTTTAGCCCCTGCAGTCCCACCCTGCTTGTTTTTCTCTCTCCAGCCCACGGGGTTTGTGCTCTTGGGCTGAGTTTTGGGTCATTTGTCCTTGGGGCCCAGCTGGAGCAGGAATTGTTTTGTCTCCCTGCTCTGTGCACAGAGCTCAGCATCCTTTAAACATTATCCCTTTTACACTGAAATAGCACAGAGTCTGAAAAACAGAAAAGCCAAACCTGAGGCATCAGGAAGGGAGGGAATTACTGATGAAGGGGCTCTGCCCCTCCTGGGGGTTCCACTAAAGGAGTTTAACACCACTCAGGTGTGGGAGATGTGAGGGAATTCCTGCTGGATTTGTGTGGTTTCTCCAAGGAAGTGTTCTATCAAATGCCTTGGAATAAATTCCTATTTATAGGACTATAAATAAATAATATAATTATAGGAATTTATTTAGGGAAGCTGAGACACCTTGTAGGTAACAACAAAGATCCATCCTGCAAACAGGAAGGGTCCAGAAACACAGAGAGAATCACACAGAGAAAAAAAATAATGCAAAAAGACATCCACAGAAAGTCACACAAAAGATACACACAGAAAGACACTGAGAAAGTCACAGATACAGATGGGAATAAGGTACAGAAGAGAAGCCACCAAGGGAATGGTGCTGAAGGAAACCCAGGCTAATTTTAGTGATGGGAAATAAAGATTGGAATTATTAAGGATGGAAAAGCCTTCTCAGATTGAGTCCAACCATTCCCAGCACTGATCCACACAAAGCCCCACTGAGAAAAACACACAGAGAAAGAGAGGAAAACACACAAAGGTACTGAGAGACACACAAAGAGACTCACACACACCCCAGGATTCACACACACACAGAAAACCTCTCACTCATACACAGACAGACTCAGAGAATGACACCCACACTCTGACTCTCACACACACAATCAGACACAGAAATCACACACACAAACAAACACAAACACACACACAGAAACACACTCACACACAGAAATCACACACACACACAGAGAATTCATACAGAAATATACACAGAAGCACAGGGGAAGACACACACAAAATGACCCCATCACACAGAAGGACACCCACACATGCTAAGACTGAAAGATTCACACTCAAACACACAGACCTCACACACCCCCTAAAAGACTCCCCACTCACACAGACAGAAAGACACACACAAAAATCACATAGACAAAGAGAAACACACAGGAGAAGGCTCCACACAGCCCCAAAAAGATTCTACTCTCACACAGACTACACACAGATTCTACACACACAATAACACACACAGAAATCACACACACAAAGGTCCACACTCCTCCAAAAACATTTTACACTCACACAAACAACACAGATTCTACACACACAGAAATCACACCCACAGAGAAACACACAGAGAAAAGGCTCCACACAGCCCCAAAAAGATTCTACACAAAGAAAGATACACACACACAGAAATCACACACACACAGAAACACAAAGAGAAAAGCTCCACACACCCCCAAAAAGATTCTACATTCACACAGACTACACACAGATTCTACACACACAATGACACACAGAAATCACACACACACATACACACACAGAAATCACACACAGGAAAATCCTCCACACTCACACACACAGAGAAAAACCCCACATTCACACAAAAAGCCTCACACACACCCCAAAAAGCCTCCACACTCCACAGAGACCCCAGCATCACCTGGGAGAGGGAAGAGAACCTGCATTCCAGGCTTTGTTTCCCTTTACCAACTCTTTTCTCCAGTGACTGTGCCATATAAAACATCTGCATTCCCAGGGAGCACCAAGGGCCCTGGTAAAGCAGAATAAAGCTCCCTATTTCCAGAGAGAGGTGTTTAAAGGTTGTTTCCCTCTCCTCCCTCTCCACAGCCCCAGGCAGCTTCCCACAGGTAGGAGGAGGCCCCTGGCAGCTGCTGTGAATTCCCTGCTATCACTAAAGAATCCCAAACGCTGATTTTAGGGTCCCAGGTGGCCTTTCCTGGATTTCACTGCTGTTTTAAGGGCTGCTTTCAACATGCATCAAGGTTTTCATGGGTTCAGAGTTGGATAATCAATGCCTATCAGAGCAGATCGTTGAAGACATGCAGGGAAAATGCATTTCACCAAATGAGTTCAGGCACTTCTGATGCTGATTAACAATTAACCCTCCTCCAGTCAGACTCAGAAGTTGATTAACTACTCATCCTTGGTGCAGAAAGGGAACAACTCAGGTAAAGAAACCCAAATAAACAAGAGTTTAACATTCTCCCAGAAAGAAAAGAAACCATTTGTAGGAGCAGAGTTGCCAGAAAAATCCTGAAGGGATTTTCCCTTATCTCCTTTTCCAGAGAATAAATCCCAGATTCCCCACACAAACCCATGTTTTATGTGTATCTACATTACATCTTCCTGCAGTAGTAAAATGAGTGAACCTGAAGCTTTCAAAGGAACTTTATTGCTCATTTTATGGATTTCCCTTTGATGAGCTGCCATTCCAGCAGGCAATCTCAGTTTTGTACCTTTGGTGCTCCTCCTCTGCTCAGCCCCACCCATTTCCAGGCTGGTTGTGGGAACAGCAGGAGCTGGGAATTTTGCCAGGCATCTCCCATCAGGAATCCTCCCAGCAGGGAGCCAAACCCCATAAGGACTGGGTCCAAATCCATCATGGAGAGACATAAAACACGATGGGAATAAGGCACAGCAGAGAAGCCACCGAGGGAATGTTGCTCCAGGAAATCCAGGATAATTTTAGTGATGTGCAATAGTTAAGGATGGAAAAGATTGGAATTGTTAAGGATGGAAAAGACTGGAATTGTTAAGGATTGGAAAATCCCTCTCAGAGCACTGAGTCCAGCCATTCCCAGCACTGCCCCATGTCCCTTATCCACAGGACAGGGGAAGGGGCTGTGAAATCCCTGCAGGGATGGGGACTCCACCTGAGCACCCTTTCCATGAAGGAATTTTTCCAATATCCAATCTAAACCCTTCCTGGTGAAAGTTTGAGGCTGTTCCCTCTCTCCTGTCCCTGTTCCCTGGGAGCAGAGCCCAGTCTGGGGCTGTGCCCTCCTGGCAGGGAATTCCAAAGAAGGAAAAGATCCCTGGGGATCCTCCTTGGCTCCAGCCTGAGCCCCTGCCCAGCTCCCTCAGGGATTCTGCAGCCCCTTCCCAGCTCCCTCAGGGATTCTGCAGCCCCTGCCCAGCTCCCTCAGGGATTCTGCAGCCCCTGCCCAGCTCCCTCAGGGATTCTGCAGCCCCTGCCCAGCTCCCTCAGGGATTCTGCAGCCCCTGCCCAGCTCCCTCAGGGATTCTGCAGCCCCTGCCCAGCTCCCTCAGGGATTCTGCAGCCCCTGCCCAGCTCCCTCAGGGATTCTGCAGCCCCTTCCCGGCTCCCTCAGGGATTCTCCAGCCCCTTCCCAGCTCCCTCAGGGATTCTGCAGCCCCTGCCCAGCTCCCTCAGGGATTCTCCAGCCCCTGCCCAGCTCCGTTCCCTTCCCTGGCCCCGCTCCAGCCCCTCAGGGTCTCCATTGCCGTGAGGGGAAAATCAAAAAGTGGGAGAAAACGTGAGGGGAAAAAAAAGTGCGGGAATTTTGGAGAAGGTTCTGCTGCAGAGCTTTTCCCTTCTGGTTCCTCCTTTTCTCCAGGCTGAGCCCTTTCCCAGCTCCCTCAGGGATTCTGCAGCCCCTGCCCAGCTCCCTCAGGGATTCTGCAGCCCCTGCCCAGCTCCCTCAGGGATTCTCCAGGCCCTTCCCAGCTCCGTTCCCTTCCCTGACCCCTCTCAAGCTCCTCAGGGTCTCCACTGCTGTGAGGGGAAAAATCAAAAAGTGGGAGAAAACGTGAGGGGAAAAAAAAAGTGAGGGGAGTCTGAGGAAGGCTTTGATGAAGAGCTTTTCCCTTCTGGATCCTCCTTTGCTCCAGGCCAAGCCCTTCCCAGCTCCCTCAGGGATTCTCCAGGCCCTTCCCAGCTCCCTCAGGGATTCTGCAGCCCCTTCCCAGCTCCCTCAGGGATTCTCCAGGCCCTTCCCAGCTCCCTCAGGGATTCTGCAGCCCCTTCCCAGCTCCCCCATCTGCTCCTCACAAGATCTGTGCTCTTTGGATTGCTTTATCCCATATTAATACAGAAATAAATGAATTTTGCTTCAGCCAGGAGAGCTGAACCTCCTCCTTCAGTAGCTCCAAATAAGTCAAATTTGCTGCAGGTCTGAACCTTGAGTTTCCAGTGGGGCAGCACCTTTAAAAACAAAGACAATCCCAAAATTATCCCCATCCCATGGAGGGAGCATTCTCCATCCAGGGATTTTGGAACAGGTCCCAGTCCAGCTGTTCCTCCTCTGCCTAGAAATCAGGTGCTGAGGCTGACCAAAGAAATGTAAATCCTGAATCAAATTATCTGGCAAAGCACATGAAGAAAACATCAAAAAGCTACAAGCAAGTGGAGGGAGGGATAGAAATGAAAGACACTTGCCACAATCCACACAATTCCAATTCCTGCCTTTGTTTGGGGGGGAAAATCAAATCCTGCAGGTGCTCAGAACAAAACCCTTGATTTAAATGCTGCTTTCAAATGAAAATACAACAGAGCTTTACTCCACAGTAAGCTGCAAAGTTTATTATTTTTCAGATTTCTTCTGCAGAACAACCCGCAATGAGCTCTATACAAGTGGAGGACAAACTCCTCCTCTGCCTACCTAATCTGACCGCTGGTAATTAATGTTTCACAGATTTTATACTCAATTTGTACATGAATTTTAAACATTTTTTCAATCTATAGACACAGACATCTATTTACACTTGGAGCTGGTTTTCAGGGTTGTTCTGCCTTGGAAAAAAACCTGTCCTGTGGTGTCCAAACCCCAGAAAATGTCACTGGACATGGGAATTTATTGATGAGCACCCTTTGTGTGCCAGGGGAAGCACAATTAGAGACAACCCTGGGATTCTGAAGGCTGGGTGCAGGCACTGTGGACAACCCAGAGGTGCCCAGCAGATTTTTGGCAGCACAGAGGGAGGAGGAAGAGTTTCCTCTCCTTTCCTTGCTTGGGGCAGCCCTGAGAGGAGGAGAATTGGGGAATTAATTCAGTGATTGTTCTGGTGTGAAACAAGCAGCACTAAAATCCAAACCCATTTGGGCAAAGCCCAAATGCTCCAGCTCAAATCTCACTTTCACCTGAAAAACTCCAGAGAAGCAGCTTAACAGCAGCACCTGGGCTGAAAGCAGTGCTTGAAAGACATTTTGGTTTTTTTTCTGCTTTTCTGTATAACTAAGGAACAGTTCAAGAGTTGTGCTGTGGCTGCTTTTAGCCGTGTTGACTTTAAAAGCGTCTGAAGTGCCAAGTTTCAGGTTTCACCTCCCGCATGTGCCCGGACATGTGGTTTAGCACATTATCCTCAACCACTGCAGCTTTTTTTTTTTTTGTGGAAGCACCTCAGGAAAAAACGGGGCAGTGCAGTGGGGCAGGGAAGGCAAAGCTTTCCCTCCCCAGCCACCGTGGATTATCTGGGGAAACACTTCATGAACTGATAACATTCCTCAGGCACAGCAAACCGCTCTCAAAGGCACAGGGGGGAAAAAAATAAAGCACAAAGCGATTTAAATGTGAATTGCAGCATCAACCCCTCACCTGTTACAGCACAGGGAGACAGTCCATGATCTTATCTAGGGGCGGTTAACCACAGGCAAGGTTGTAAACATGGATTTCACCAGTTAGAGATCGCAGCTCCCTTTATTTTGGCAGCTAAGCACACAAGTAAAAATTCCTTTGGCAATGAAATGTTCTTTTTAAAAGAGTTTATCGTGTAATTGCTTCACTGTGGTGGTTAAACTACTCACAAAGCCACACGGAGAAATATATTTTTAATAAATATACATATAATATTTACTAATAAATATATATATTATATATAAAAACAATATATAATATTGTCTATTAAATAATATATTGCCTATTCTATTATAATATACAATATATAATATATAATATATAATATATAATATATAATATATAATATATAATATATAGTATATAGTATATCGTATATAGTATATCGTATATCGTATGTGATATGTTATATGTGATACATAACATATAATATATAATATGTAATACATAACATATATATATATATATATATATAATGCTTTTTATACTTTATATAATTTTTCTAATTTAATAAATATATACTCTGCACTTAGCTGGGTATTAACTGAGAAGAAAAAATTTGGTTCCTATCCACACAGAATAAAGGAAACTTTCTATGGCAAGAAAGCTACAAATTGGACTTTCTCATCCTCACAGAGGCAACCCCACATTTTTGGCAATCTTGAAGAAAATGGGTTTAAAATCCCCAAACCCTAAAAATTGTATTATCTATTTTGAAAAGCCATCAAGCATCCAGAGAACTCCATAATTAAAATACCCAGATGAAATATTAACATCATTCACAAAATCAGATAAAAAGCAGTTTGGCAATATTATGTACCACAAGTCTAAGTGATCACCCAAATAGAGCCTGAAACATCTTGGATTTTTGGATTAAAAACACAACCTGATAACCAACTGGAACAGCCCCACAGCTCATCCTTCCCAAGACTCCCAGGCCCTCAGGTCAACCCCAAACCCAATTTTGCCCCTCATTCCCAATTTCTCCTCTCAGAGCTGCCCCAGAATTAAAGCAGGGCTGCTCCAAGCAAGGAAAGGAGAGGAAACTCTTCCTCCTCCCTCTGTGCTGCCAAAAAATTCATCTGCTGGGCACCTCTGGGTTGTTCACAGTGCATGCACCCAGCTTCAAAATCCCAGCACTGTCCCTGATTCTGCTTGGCACACAAAGGGCGCTCATCAATAAATTCACATGGCCAAGGACATTTTTGGGGTTTGGATTCCGCAGGACACGTTTTTCTCAAGGCAGAACAACCCTGAAAACCAGCTCCAAGTGTAAATAGATGTCTGTGTCTATAGATTGTAAAATTGTTTAAAATTTATGTAAAAATTGAAGATAAAATCTGTAAAATCTGTCTGGGACACAAGACAGATGATGGACTTTGGAGCTGGTTAACATAAGAGACTGGATGGGCAAAATGCCTTGGCAAGAGCAAACAGAACTTTGAGAATTAGATCAAGAATCCAAAAAGATTAAACCAGACTGGTTTACCAGAAAATTTCATTAAACTCTGCAAGCAAGAGATGTTTAAAATGCATCAGTTTGTGAATGTGATTTTAACCTAATCCTTGCAGTATCCATTACTAGTCTCCCCAAAACAGTGTATCAGCATTGGTAGTCCACAATTAATTCAGATTCTGATCTTCCCTGTCTCTCTTCATCACTGACACCAAATCCTTCAAATCCCAGCATTGTCCCTGGTTGTGCTTCCCCTGACACACAAAGGGTCTTCATCAATAAATTCACATGTCCAGTGACATTTTCTGGGGTTTGGACACCACAGGACAGGTTTTTCTCAAGGCAGAACAACCCTGAAAACCAGCTCCAAGTGTAAATAGATGTCTGTGTCTCTAGACTGAAACATTGTTTAAAATTCATGTAAAAATTGAAGATAAAATCTGTCCACTCTGTTGGAATACTGGGACACAAGACAGATGATGGACTTTGGACCTGCTTAACATAAGAGACTGGATGGGCAAAATGCCTTGGCAAGAGCAAACAGAACTTTGAGAATCAGATCAAGATTGCAAGAAGATTAAACCAAACTGGTTTTTGGTTTAATTAACCAGAAAATTTCATTAAACTCTGCAAGCAAGAGATGTTTAAAATGCATCAGTTTGTGAATGTGATTTTAACCTAATCCTTGCAGTAACCATTACTAGTCTCCCCAGAACAGTGTATCAGCATTGGTAGTCCACAATAAATTCGGATTCTGATCACCCAAAAGTCTTCCCTGTCTCCACCACCAACACCACTCAGCCTTCAAATCCCAGCATTGTCCCTGATTTGCTTCCCCTGGCTCACAAAGGGTGTTCATCAATAAATTCCCATGTCCAGTGACATTTTCTGGGGTTTGGGCACCACAAGACAGGTTTTTCTCAAGGCAGAACAACCCCTAAAAGCAGCTCCAAGTGTCCCTGGTCCTCCCTGGCTCTCTGCTCCCACTCCTGTGATATTCCTGCACGGATTTTACAGAGCTCTGACTTCAGCTGCTGACCTGAGGTTAAAACCTGAGCCACACTGCAGCTCGTGGGGCATTTTTTATAGAATTCAGGCATCAGAGGAGCTGCTGTTTGCCCTGGGCTTTTTGAGAAAGAAGGGAAAACACAGCTCCTTTCAATCCCAGGGTTGTTCTGTCATCCAGCTTTTGGGGAGGCACAGTCCCACCCTGCAGCTGCAATTCCTGAAGGCTTGAAAGGCCTTTTGCAAGGAAGGGGTGAGAGTTTGAGGTTTGAAAACCCAAGAGTAGCCTAAATACAAAGCAAAAGGTTTGGGTGATCAGTTATTATGGGATAATAATAATATTCCATTGCATGGGATAATAATAATATTCCATTGAATGCACTTAAAAATTATTTAAAGTAAAAAAAGAGAAAAAGCAGTATAATAAGTGATGCAAAGGCAATCACTCATCCTCTCCCACCAGCACATCAATGCCTGACCATTCCCTGAGTAAAAACCCTCTCTGGAAAGACCAAATCCTCAGGTTTTATTGCTGAGGAAGACATGATAAGGTATGGAAATGAAGTGGAAAATGCCTTTGATCAGATCAGATCTGCTGTCCCAGCTGGCTCCAGTCGATGCACAGAACCAAAATCTGATGCAGAAAGACAAATTCTGCTCCTTTCAGATGTTACATAACCCAGCAAAAATACATTTAAAGTATCTGATGTGACTTCAGTTACCCCATGTGCCTTTTGGTAAAAAGAAGAAGAGGAAAGAAACTTCTCTGCATCAAAAATCTACATCTCACTATTGTCCTTTTTTAGAGCTTGCCCTTGATGGGCTCCCTGAGTTCTGCCAGGGGAAAATAAATCCTGTGGCATTGAAAATACATGGACAAAGGCCTTTTCCTCCTCTCCTGGGAATTTTAAGTGATATATTTTTCTCTGCCTCTGAAATGTGGCTTCAAACCACAGCAAACAATACTTTGCCAGCAGCCAAACGCCATTTGTCAAACCACCAGGGCATTTCTGAGTCAGGGCTGGTCAGGAAAGGGAGTCAAGGCTACTCCAGCATTCCCTGGGGAATTCACAATAGCTCAGGAACTGAGGCTCCCAGTCCTGGCAGGTGGGTGGGAGGGATAAATAAATGTGAGGAGTTGGTTCAAAGCAATCATTGCCACAGCCAGGAGTGATTGCAGCTGGCGAGGAGGGACACAAAGGGATAAAAACAATAAAAGCAAAGGAGCTGTGGTTTGATTCTCTACAAGACAAATCCATAAATAATATGAACGGCTATGTCCTGATTTGGAAAATTTAATCTGTTTGGTTACAATATCCTGAGTTGGAAGGGACCCACAAGGACCATCCTGCACCTCTCCCACGAGGAAAGGCTGAGGGACTTGGGAATGCTCAGCCTGGAGAGGAGAAGCTTTGGGGTGACCTCACTGCAGGAAAGATGGAGAGAGATGATTTCCATGGGATGGAGGGACAGGAGCCAAGGAATGGCTTCTACTGCCAGAGGGCAGGGATGGATGGGACATGGGGAACTGGGAATTCCTTGCTGGGCTGGAATTCCTAGGGAAGCCTTGGCTGCCCCTGGATCTCTGGAATGTCCAAGGCCAGGCTGGAGCACCCTGGGACAGTGGAAGTGATGCTTTGTGCAGGCTGCCCTGGAGCAGAGGCTGGGCAGAGTCCCAGAATAAAGCAGGGATTCATCCCAAGCATCTCCTCCATGGATCCACCTTGGGCAGCACCAGAGCCCAGCCAGGGCTGCACCCAAGATGAACCAAAATGGCCCCAAAATGCACCAGCGCTCCTGGGCTCTGTCCCTGGGATCAGTTCTGCTCCATTTGCATCTTGCAGTTCATTGTCCCATTCCAGCTTTAGCCCCTGCAGTCCCACCCTGCTTGTTTTTCTCTCTCCAGCCCACGGGGTTTGTGCTCCTGGGCTGAGATTTGGCTCATTTGTCCTTGGTGCCCAGCTGGAGCAGGAATTGTTTTGTCTCCCTGCTCTGTGCACAGAGCTCAGCATCCCTTAAACATTGTCCCTTTTACACTAAAGCAGCACAGAGCCTGAAACCTTGAAAAGCCAAACCTGAGGCAGCAGAAGGTGTCCCTGCCCATGGAACAGGGGGATGGGATCATCTTTAAGGTCCCTTCCAGCCCAGGCCACTCCTGGGTGGTGAATGCCCCAAATTCCAGTTTGATTTAGCACAGAGCTCACAGAGCCTGGGGCACTCCAGGGAGGCAATGACAGCCCTTCATCTCTGCCTCCTAAAGGAAAAAAATGCAGATTTTAGCTAAATTAGCAGGATGTTTCAACCAAAACCTTACTACTCTGAGTATTTCATCAGCTGTAGGTGAGAGTGCAGGTTAGAGGACACTCACAGCCCTGCACCCCAAAGCTCTCATTTCCTGTAACCACTGAAGGAGAAATCCTACCTGGCTCCACACATCACTCTCCTGGTCTAATTGGGCTGTAATTATTAACTTCACTTATTGCTTCACAGAAAAGAGATTTTCAAGTCTGTGCACATCAGCTGTAAATCTGCAGCTCTTTGATACCTCATGAATATTATAAACACCTATTTTAAGGTTTTCTCCACTACAGATCATTGGTGCCAGTGTCAATTTTTTAGCCATGGTTTCACAGATCTCTCCAAATGTGAGAGTTATTACATGGAAGGAAAGATAGGAATTTCTGTTTCTTCATTTCTTCAAATTTCTTCAATTTGAAGAAATTTCTGTTTCTTCATTGGAAGAAATGAAGCCAAATAGTAAATTCTGAAATGTTATAGAAACAGTGTTTATATATATATATGTGTGTGTGTGTGTGTGTATATGTATATATAAGTATGTATATATATATACACAAATAAATAAAGCCTGAAATATAGAAACAAGAAAATGAAACTTAAAAAGCCCAAAAGTCCTTCTTGAAACAGAAAGAACTTTTTCCCTCTTGTGCTGTGGATTTTCAGAGTTATCAGACTAGATTGATATCAGGCAGTGTCGCAATAATCTCAGAAAAATAAAATAATTATGAGGAACAGAAATCAGCCCCAGGCTGAAATTAGCTCTGCACGGGGAGATTCCCCAGCCCTGACACCCACATGGTGTTCTAAAAACTGATATCCCAGAGGGGCAGCTGCAGTACCAGCATTTCCTGGGTTTGCTTGGACATTCTGCTTCCTTGAGTTCTGTTGGGTCTTATTAATAAACATGAAATTCATTTTTATATGTTTCTATAAACACCCTCTGCTTCGACTCTACTTCCACACGAGGCAGGTGAGCTGCCCTGAACCTTCCCAAAGAGGGAGGTACCACTGTCATCTTAGTTTTTGGGGTTTTGATGTGCAGGCTTGGTTTTCAAGGATGGGCACAGGAGCAAACTCCAGTTTTGGAGCAGGCACGTTTTCCTGGACAGCTGGGATCCAGCAGCTGCTGATGGAACAGCCAAGGAGGGGATTAATTATCCCACAGAGTCCCAGGTGGGAATTACAGGAACAAGGATGAGCCTGGGAAGATGTTTCAGCCAGAAAACACTGCTGGGACCTGAGCATGCACCTGATGCTCTGAAAGTAAAAGCCATAAAAACCATAAAAACCCACAGCAAAAGTCCTTCCTGAAACAGAAAGAACTTTTCCCTTCTGTGCTGTGGATTTGGAATGTTATCAGACAAACCACAGGCAAGGAGACTTCGGTGTGTCCAGCCTGGGGAAAAGAGTGAGGGGAGGGAGACTCATCCCAGCCTGGAGCCTCCTCCTGAGGGGCAGCTCCCATCTCTGTGGCCCAGGGAACAGCTGCAGCTGGGCCAGGGCAGATTTGGGATGGATTTTAGGGCAAAATTCTTCCCCCAGAGGGTGCTGGCACTGCCCGGGCTCCCCAGGGAATGGGCACATTCCCAACAGCTCCAGGAGCGTTTGGACAGCACTGCCAGGGATGCCCAGGGTGGGATTTTGGCGTGTCTGTAAGGGCCAGGAGCTGGATCCATGATCCTGTGGGTCCCTTCCAGCTCTGGATATTCCATAAAATGGATTTTAGCTGCCAGCTGAAAGAAGGAACAGCCACACTGTGCAAGCCCCACACCTAACACATGACAACTCTTCACATCCCAAGCACCAAAACGCCTCAAGCCCAGCCTTAAATGACATTAAACCGAACCAGCTCCTGAAAATAAGGTTTGAGGCACTCCGGAGGCACACGAGGCCCCTGGCTGTGCTTCTCTCAAAGCTTTTAGCTCCATTTCAGGCTCTAAGCTGAGCTCTGAATTAGTGCAATTTGCCACAACAGGTTTCTTCACATCAGGACAAAACCGGGGCAGCATTTTTCCCAAAAAAAAAAAGGGATTAGATGACGCTAAGTGCTAAGTGCTCCCATCTGCGTGTTTAGACTCCTGAGCAGGTAATCACCACCCTCCAGGGCACATCCCCAGGGCTGGGGAGATGAGCTGGTGTCTGCCTTGCTGCTTCTGACGCGGCCCCAGTGGGGAGGTGAGGAAGGGAGGGTGGGAAAGCGCCCTGGAGCACCAGGAACTCACCGGAACCAGAGGCAGCTCCTGGGGGAGCCGGGATGGGATGGCAGCTCCTTCCAAGCCCAAACAGCTTCAGCCTGAGTGGGCTCCTTTGGGGTTTTTCTGCCAAGGTCAGGATTAAATGTGTGAGATGGGATTTCTTGTTGGGACGCAGGTGTTTGTTGGTTCTTGTCTCTGTCACAGTCTCACAAACCCTGAGTTCTGCAGCACTTCACTCTGACACACTAAAAATGGAGCTGTGTCTCTCCCTCTGCAAGGCCTTTTAAGAATAAACTGTCCAATTAAGAAATGACACCTGAATTATTCTCAATTTAACCCAATAACCAATCACTCATGGCCTGCAATGGGGACTTTTTATTTCAATTACACAAAACCACCCAAACCCATGGAGAAGAAGGTGAAGGAGAAGAAGAAGAAGAAGAAGGAGAAGAAGGAGAAGAAGAAGGAGAAGAAGAAGAAGGAGAAGGAGAAAAAGAAGGAGAAGAAGAAGGAGAAGGATCAGCCTCCATCCCAAAACCTCCACCTTGCTCTCCATCTATTCCTGTATTCTAAACCCTTAAACTCTGAGTTTCCCCCCGTGATATCACACACTTCTATCCAAACTGCACACCCACAATCCCAGTTCCACCATTCCATTTTGGAAGCTTCTCCACAGCCTCAGGTCAATGCAGTGTTCTCTTGTCAGTGCCTGGCAGCACAGAAAGGCTGAAATTCCCAGAGCCAGGGTTCCAACAGAACCCCTCCTGTTTGAATTATAAACACTGTTTTGACAGCTTTGTTAAATCTCTCTTGGATATACTGAAGTAGACAAGGTATAAATACTATGATAACTGTAATAATAATTAACACATACATGTATTTTAAAAAGTTTTCTCTATACTGGTTTTTCTACATCCTCAAATCAAATACAATATTCTTTTAAAAATCAATACCTACCAACACAAAAAATCTAAAATTCTCAGTAACCATAATTCCAACATCAACCCTGCACTCTGGGGCAGGGATTGAAGGGGTGAAAAGTTCCATGGGGCCACCAGGGAAGGAATTGTTATGATGCCACTGAAGATGGTGTTTCACACAGGTTTTTTGCCTGACAAATTTGAAAGGAATGGACAAAAATTGCAATATCTTGCACTTAAACCTAAGGCAAGGCTGCTCCTACAAGTTGTTAACTCTCCATCCATATAAATTAAGGTAGGCTGAAGGATTTCAGTCTTAGCTTCCCTAACATTTAGAAATAATCGTGCAACTGGGCTACAAGGAAGAAAACCACATTTCTTTACAGGAAAACACAGACATTTTGACATAAGAAAGACAATTGTTCTCACAGACACACTAATTTATGGGCAAAACTAATTTAGAGTGTGAGAACTCTATGTCAACATTTTGAAGAAGCAGAATGTCCAGTCTATTTATACACCTGATTTTTCACCCCGTTGTTGCAAGGATCTCTTCCCACTTTGTTTTTTAACATGCACTCCTGTTACAAAAAAATGCAGGATAATGAAGGATGAAAATGAAGGATGGAGCGGACTTTCCCCTGGATTGAGAGCTGGGGAGTGGAAACACTGAATTTAAGAAACCACAATTTTCCCCTGAAGAGCAAGGAGGGCAGGACTGGGTTCTACCTTTGCCACCTGCACAAACCTCAGGAGAATTGCTGGGAGTGGGATGAGCTTTAAGGGCCCTTCCAACCCAAACCATCCCAGGATGATTCTCTGGGGTTTTTTAAACACAAACCCTCAGGTTCTGATCCTTTACTGCCCTGCTTCCAGACCTACAGGGTGATATCAGCAATGGGGTTTGTAAGTTTATTCCAAGCAGGTTTCACATAACAGTTCAGATTTGTTTGAACATCAAAGCAAAACCCAAATAAAAACCATTTTATCCCCAATTTGGTCCCAAGCCAAAGCCTGTAGCTCAACCCAGGCACATCAAAAAGCCCCAGGCAAGAAATCCCAATCTCGTTTTGTTGGATCATAGCTTGTGCTCCGTGCTCATGGGCACAGCAAGAAAACAAGGAATGCCAAAGCTTATCCCGAGCCTTCACTGAAAATCATGGAATCCCAGGATGGTTTGGGTTGGGAGGGACCTTAAATTAATCCCACTGCACCCTCTGCCATGGGCAGGGACACCTTCCACTGTCCCGAGTTGCTCCAAGCCCTGTCCAAGCTGGCCCTTGGAATGACCATCCTGGTGATCCAACATCTGCAGAAATCACATGCAAAGCCCAGGTGAAACCTCCCTATTTCGGCTAAAAGATTCTCCCAGCAATTACTGGAAAAATACCTGCCAGCATCTCATGCATCACTCAATCCGCCTCAATCCTTCAGGAAGGCTGCCACCTGAAATTCCCTCTGAAGTTTATTGGCAGGGAACTATCAAAGGTGCCTTTTCACCACTCCTGAGCTGTTGGACATGCCCCTCATCCAGGAGGCCTTTGAGGCACACACAGGAATAACTGAAGCATTCCTTTCCTTTGAGTCCACAAGATCCAGCCAATAGATCTGAGGAAAGGAATTAAAGTATTGAGGAACACAGACTCGGGTGGAAAAAAACAAAAAAAAAAAAAGAGGGAAATTTTCAGAAGTATCAGACTTCATGAAGCAGAATTATTATTTTTTAGAATTTTTAATCACAGAATGGGTTTGGGTTGGAAGGCAGCTTAAAGTTCATCTTGTTGCAAGCCCCTGCCATGGGAAGGGAATCTTCCACAGGCAGGTTATCTTCCATGGGTTGGGAATCTTCCACTTGGTGATTTCTGAGTTTGTAACTCCTGATTCCGTTGGGTTCTCCTATGTAATTACCACAACCATATAAACAGGATAAAAGGAAATACTCCCTCTTTCTTCTCCCACAGCTGAAACTTGGGAAAATGGAAAACCAGGCAGGAAGAGATAGGGATAACCTGCCTCAACCTTGAATTAACAAGGTGTCTCTCCTGCAGAGCTGCCAAGGGCGCAGGAAAAGGAACACAATTGATTATTTTCCTTGCAGCACCTCAGGCTGCCAATGGCAATCACCTCCCTGACCTAGAGACCACATCTCCCCCACCTTGGCTGTGCTTTCCCTCCTCCTCCTCCTCCTCCTCCTCCTGCCAGACAAAGGGAATTCATCCCAGGAGGATCAGCAGGCGGGATCCCTCCCGTGTAAGCCGACTGTGGGATGTCCCCACTCCTGACAGCGAGCATCACCCAGATGTCAAACCCCAGAGAGAGGGCCCTGCCGAGCCAGGCTGAGGCTAGAGGCTGCAGATTATCCCTCTGGAAGGGATGTCACTGAGAGCATGGGGCTGGCTGGCCGGGAGCAGAGCAATTATCACGCTGGGAAGCACTAATTGACTTAAAGCAAGGAAGGCACGGCGGGAAGAGGGGGAGCTCTGGTAAACGAGTTAATTGTGGGCTGACTGAAGAGTAAAATATCACCATGCAAAGGTTGATGAATCACCAAGCTGTGGAACAACCTGGACAACTCCCCTGCTCCCTGCCATAAAACATCCCTCTGCAATTACCTCTGGAATTCACCTGCGCTGCAGGTACAGGGCTTGGCTGGGCAAGGGGACACAGACACACAAAACAGGGACAGTCAGCTCTGAATTCTCCTCCTCTGAGCTGATCTTTGTGCTCTCACGCTTTATTCTCTGTCACCACAAACATTTTAATCTTTTTGTCCTTTTCTTAGAAACTTGTCCAAGCAGAGGTGTGACAATGGGGAGGTTCAAAGACACAGAGGGAGCTTAAAAGCTTAGAGGTTCAAAACTGACCTGAGAAACAGAGATCTCAACACTTCATATTTTATGATTTTAAACAAAAACATGTTGATTGAGGGAGAGAAACTTGACTCATTCTGTGAGCATCTGGGATTAGCAGCATGGCATTTCTGGAGGAGGCTGCAGCACATGGCTCTGCAGCTGCTCTGATCATCCCTGCCCTGGCGGCTCGCTGCCTTGCCCTCTGACAGATGGGAAATCACACAATCCCATCTTCCCGACACTGCCCTCAGGAATCAACCAGCTGGGTCTTGCAAACCAGCTCTATCTGGGTGAGCCACGTGCACTCCTCAACCCCGGGAGTGTTTTCACTCCCTGCATCAGCAGAGCAGTCAGGGCCTCGTGCAGAACCGAGCCCTCGGCGCCCACCATCCCCACACCACTGCTGGGTGCTACTCCGAGGGATTTACAGCCTGATTCAGCACAAGGATATGCAGCTGGATGTAGGGAATAGGGACCAGAAGCCTGTGTCCCTTCTGAAGAAAAACACCACGCTGAAGGCAACACTATTCCAACCTGCCAGAGTCACTCCAGCACCTGCCCATGTGCTTTTATAGGATCACGGGATGATTTGTGTTGGGGGGACCTTAAACACATCCCAGTCCACCCCCATCCATGGGCAGGGACACCTTCCACTGTCCCAGGTTGCTCCAAGCCTGGCCTTGGACCCTTCCAGGGATCCAGGGGCAGCCACAGCTGCTCTGGGAATTCCATCCCAGCCCCTCCCCACCCTCCCAGGCAGGAATTCCCAATTCCCAATATCCCCTCCATCCCTGCCCTCTGGCAGTGAAAGCCATTCCCCCTCGTCCTGCCACTCCAGGCCCTTATCCAAAATCCCCTTGCAGCCTTCAGGGTGGGCAGCTTGTATTTTTCACTCACAGTTTTTGCTGCACTAAGTACATTTTTATGGTGTTCTGTCACTTCCTACGGTGAAGCCCCACTGCTAAAGAGCCCAAGGTTGGCGTCCACACCTGTGGAACACGGAGCCCAGTTCTTTTTTACAGCTCTATAATCATCAGGGGATGTGTAATAACTGCACTTTTACAAGGGACCTGTTAAACACAGGCTGTGAACTGGGTCCCAGGCACTTGACGCTGCACACCCAGCGCTTCCCACAGCCTGGCTCCTTCCTGCCACTGCCACTGCCACGGCTGCTGGGGACACCCTGCTTTTGGTGACACCTCCTGCTTGCTGTGTGGCTGGGGACACCTTAAGTGCCACGTTCTGCTCCCCAACACTTGCCAGGGTTGGAGACAGCTGTTTTCATTGCCACCTCCTTCTCCCCACAACCAGCAGAGCTGCCAGCACGCTGATTTTGGTGCTCCCTCCTGTTCCCCAACACCAGCAGGCCTGGGGACACCCTCTTCTGGTGTCACCTCCCATTCCCCAGAACAGCTGAGACATCCTGATTTCAGTGACACTTTCCACTCCCCGGGAGCTGGGGACACCCAGGTTTCAGTGCCACTTCACCCTCCGGTGGGGCTGGGGACACCCAGATTCCAGTGCCACTTCACCCTCCAGTGGGGCTGAGGACACCCTGATTTTGATGCTACCTCTCGCTCCCCGAGGGGGCTGGAAACACCCTGAGTTCGGTGCCACCTCCCGCTCCCCGGGGAGCTGAGGACACCGAACTTTCAGTGCCACTTCACCCTCCGGTGGAGCTGGGGACACCCAGATTCCGGTGCCACCTCCCAGCCCCCGTGGAGCTGGGGACACCCAGATTCCGGTGCCACCTCCCAGTCCCCGTGGAGCTGGGGACACCCAGATTCCGGTGCCACCTCCCAGTCCCCGTGGAGCTGGGGACACCCAGATTCCGGTGCCACCTCGCTGTGCCCGGGCTGGGACGCGGCTCAGCATCACCTGGGGCGGCGGAGCGGGACCCGCAGCCCCGAGCCCGCCCCGCTCCGCGCTCCCTCCGGGGCCCTTCCCCGCACTCACCCCGCGTGCCGGGACACCGGGACAGCAGGACAGCAGGACACGGGAGCAGCAGGACAGCGGGACAGCAGGACACGGGAGCAGCAGGACAGCGGGACACGGGATGTTCGCCGCTGGCCGTGCGGGCGGAGCCGGCGGAGGAGGGGCCGGGGCCGGGGCCGGGGCCGGGGCTGGGGCCGGGGCGGAGCGGGCGGCTCGGACACGCCGTGCCCGCCCCCGGGGCGGTGGCACCTGCGGGCAGGGCGGGACCCGCACACCTGCGGGGACAGGGGGCGGCTCCCGAACCTCCCCGCGGGTTCTCGGAACTGGAACCCCCTCCCGACACCCCCTGCCCCGGCACCCACGCATCAGTTTTCCATCAGAGCTCATCGGGGATCTTGATGGCGAGCTGGCGAATATCCTCATTTTAGGATAAACGCAGCTTCCCTTGGGATCAGCTCTGCTGGAAGGTAAATTTAAAGGGTTTCGGTTTGAGCTAAGAAATGTTTGAATCAATAGCGGCAGCGTTGCGGTGGGTCTTTTTCTAGGGATGCGAGTCCCATTCCTTTGTTTTCCCTGCGCTCTTGCGAAAGGTGGATCTTGGAAATGGATACAGTAATTTGTGCTGTTTTCATGGAGTTAATTAAGTGCTGCAATCCCACATTCCGAAAACGAAATTGTAGGGATACAATTCTTGCAAACAGTCTGCTCTCTAATTGAGTTCATCCTCCAGGCATGAGCTTTATCGAGGAGATCTTGAAGGGTGAGTATTTTTTGACTCATGGAAAGAGCTCTGGCACCCTGCAGTGTTTGCCTTCCTCTGCAGGACTTTTGGGGAATGTTTGGACTTCCCACCTGCTGTCCTTAATATAAACCATCTCCACTGGAAAGACTCTTCTTCCCGGGTGGAGCCATCCTCATCCTGCAGGAGCTTCTCAAAGGGTGAGGAAGTGCCTCTTTTGCACTGAAACCAACATTTATCACAATCCCAAATTTATTCATCATTTTTAACAATCGACTCCAAATTTTACTGGACTAATTTCTAAGTCTGCTCATGTTTTTATGGTGCAAAAACCACATAATCCTCATTAGGAGGCTACTCAGCAGCAAAAAAAGGGAGCAATCCATTCCTACAGAAAACTTGGAGCACCTGGAATTTGCATTGCTGAGGAGAAAAGTAATGATTTAATTGTGAAATGCTCAGAGTAATAACTACTGGAAATAAGCTGTTTCTAAAGCTCCCCAGTATGACTTTAGGGAAGTGGCAAGGACACACGAGCTTTTACATAGAGTGTAACATTCCTATAAAAATGGAAATACATGCACAAGGGAAGTGGAAGAGTCTCCCTGTCATCCTCCAGGCTAATGAAAAAGAGGAGGAAGAAGGAATATATCCATGGAGAGGTAGTAGATGATGAAATTATTTATTAAAAAAATTTAAAACTCTTGCTATGTTCATTCCCCAGTCATCCAAATCTTTTAATGAGTGCCCCTGGATCCCTGGCAGTGTCCAAAGCCAGGTTGGACAGGGCTTGGAGCAATCTGGGACAGTGGAAGGTGTCCCTGCCATGGCAGGGGTGGCATGGGATGAGCTTTAAGGTCCCTTCCAACTCAAGCCAGACTGGGATTTTATAATTTTTGTGAATTACTTTCTACAGGTTCAGAAGGAAAGCTGAAATCCAGAGCATGGACTCAGCCTGCTTTATGGTGTGCTTCCACTGAATGGGAATCTGGGAATATCCTGGGTGGGAAGGGACCCACGGGATCATGGATGCAGCTCCTGTCCCTGCACAGAGACCCCAAAATCCCACCCTGGCATCCCTGGAGTGCTGTCCAAAGGCTCCTGGAGCTGTTGGGAATGTGCCCATTCCCTGGGGAGCCTGGGCAGTGCCAGCACCCTCTGGGGGCAGAGCCTTTCCCTGACACCCACCCCAAACACGCCCAGCCATGCCCTCAGTGCTGTCCCTGTCCCGGGGAGCTGTCAGTGCTGCAGGGAGTGCCCTGTCCCGTGTCACACCAGGCCCACACGGCAGAGTTCAGTTCAGTTTTATTTTCCACTGTAACGGATTTCGAATGATACATCATGCAGTCTGCCAGTGTATCCATCCATCTCCGACAGAACTTCAGCACGAAGATAAAAGACTTCTCTCCACGGGCTGGGGGGAGGAGGAGGGTTCAGGTCTGCTATCAAGAGTTTAATACAGTTCAGCATCATTTGATGCAATGGCAAAAAAAAAAAAAAAATTTCCCCTTGTTACCAGCAAAACGTGTCCACCATTTATTTATCTTTTTGTTTTGTTTTTTTTTTTCCTTTTTTTTTTTTTCTCCTAAATTGAACACTACTGTAAAGATACATAGAGCCCAGAGAATACACGTCTGCAGTACACGTTACACACTTTACAAACTAGACAGGGGTAAATCTACAGCGTGCCTCGGCCCGCGGCTCCATCCCGCACAGCGGATGGCGCCGCTGCACGGCGCGGCTCCTGCGGGCACCGGCGGGACGCAAGTCAAAGCAAGGGGAGATTCAGATTATCCTGCCCTTTGGTTTCCCTCCTTTTTATTTCCCCCGTGGAGGAGTACTTCAGTCATGGTTAGGTGAGGTATTTCTCCTCCAGCGAGGGGAATCTGGTGAGCCCTTTTCTTTCGGACCTTCATCATCAATAAATTGTTCTTTAAACAATTCTTCGAATAAAACCGCATTCAAATTAAGATTCTCGATTTTGTTTAGTTTCGAGCCTTCGGGCAGGGTTAGATGGGATATTGGGAAGGGATGCTGTGAGGGTGGGCAGGCCCTGGCACAGGGTGCACAGAGAAGCTGTGGCTGCCCCTGGATCCTTGGAAGTGCCCGGGGCCAGGTTGGATGGGGCTTGGAGCAGCCGGGGATAGTGGAAGGTGTCCCTGCCCATGGCAGGGGGGTGGAATCAGCTGATCCTTAAAATCCCTTCCAACCAAACCATTCCATGATCCTATAATTTATAACGATTTCAGACAAATGGGCATCTTAGTCCATTAGGCTTTAAAAAGTGAATTTGAAAAGCTACTCAAGGCTCTGCGGGCAGGAATTGTAGCAAAAACTTTTCGGTGACTTATTTTTAACTTTTCAGTATCTTCAGGATAATCCAACTCTCACCCTTGTTGAGTTTAATACAAAACTTAAGAATGCATCAGCCAAGGTCTTTCCAAGCTTAAACTTTCCTTGCTTTCCAGAAAACAAGTCGATGAAACGTGAACTCAAGGACAAACACAAGATATTTGAACATATCAATAAGAGAAGCTCAAGTGAGCCAGAAATACTTTTCAATTACTAGCAAAAAGAACAATATGCACTTTAGTTCCATCTGAAATCCGTTTTCCATTTGGGAATGGTATTTCCACCCCAATTTGTCCCATGCATGACATTTTTGGATGTGAAATTCCATTTGCGCTGTACAAACCACAACTTGAAAAATGAGCCTGGAATAAATAGAACACAACACTCAAAGAGCAAAGAAAGGAAGATGGGGTCAGGAAACAGCAAGAGACAGGTTCTGATCTCTGCAGAGCAGATGTGTGGTTTTCCTTTCCAGATATAAAATGTGAAAGCCTTAGAAATGGTACAAAAGTTGAATATACAACACGCAGTACAAAGTGAAGTTGCCTAATTAAAATAGGCTTCAAAAATAAAAATTGATACGAGCAGAGTATGTTCAACTGAGAATTCGTAATTTCCAGCTATTAGATATCTCAGGTATTCAATTTTGAGGATTTTAGCCTAAGGCATCTCTGGGGCTTTGCTGAAAGTCCTCCTGCAGTGTTGGTGTAGAAGGGAACTTGGAGAAACTTCATCGTTTCGCTGCTGGTGGCACTGACTGGCTGATCAGCACCAGCACGAGGAAGAGATGTCCAAGTTCACTTCTGCCTCAAGCTGCAGGGAGCTGGCAGAACCGGCCCCAAAAAATTCCTGCTCCATGCCTTGAGGAGTCCAGACCTTTTTGTTGTCATGAATGCTGCATTTACAATTGAATTCTGTACCAAACTCGGAGAGACGCAACAAAAAGTTTGCCTACAGTACAAAAAATCTTTGACAGCAAATAAGCTTGGGATCTTTTCCTAGAACCAAAACAAGAGGATTATTAATTCCTAGTAGAAAGCTCAGCTCTGACCAGCTGGTAAGATAGCACAGAGTAGTTCTGAGTTAGTGATTTTATTAAAGATTGCATATGGCAAGTTCACAGTTCATTCTTCTGGCAGTGCACATGCACGTTAACGAAAGAAAATATAAAACTTTGGAAAATACAAAATAAATTAAATACATGCAAATCTGCAACTTCATTAAATATGTTTAGCAAAATGCTTCCCCAAAATAGTGCAACATTAAAAAAAAACCAAACAAACAAAAACCAAAAAACAGTTAAATTAAGTTCAACTTACTTTGCAACACCCTAATTTCAGTAGAAAAAAATATCTAAAGTCAACTCACAATCTTCCAAAACGCTCTACGGAACTGAAGAGCTCTACACCTACACATTCAGAAATTTAAAAAAAAAATCCCAATCAATCTCAAATTAAAGAAGAGCAAACGTCTGCAAAAGAAGACCAGAGGGCTACACTCAGCTGGAGCCTTCCTGGAATTCCAGCTTCCTGGAGCCTTCCTGGAATCCCGGCTTCCTGGAGTCCCACCTGCCCCAGGAGATGGGGAGGGAGGGAGGAGGAGGAGGAGGAGGAGCAGCACCTTCTGCCTGCCAGCAGAACCTTCCCAGAGCAATTCCAGTGCCCCCTTGCTGGGAAGATGGAAATTTGCTGTCTGAGAGATCCAGGGAAGGCTTTTCCTTCCCTCTGGACCTTCCACAGGATGAGAGGATTTAGTGGCTTAAAAAGACATTCCCTTCCCCTGGAAACGTGCTCCTCACATCCCAGCAAAAAAATTCCCAAATTTGGTCTGCAAAGGGCAGCTGGAGTGTACAACTCTCACCTCCTTTAGGGTTTTTTTTAAGGAAGGGTTTGGGGGATTTTATTTTCCTTTGTTCTGGTAGGGGACTGTTCCCTCCGGGATCTGAATTCCAGTGTGAACAGATCAGGGCTTGTCTGGGGAAAGGGGGAGGGAGGGGGGAGATGCTTGTCAGATTTTCCAAGGCAAGATTTCCACAGCATTCTGAAATCCTTCAAAAATTCCTAGGGAACAACTCTTACAAACACGTGGCTAAGCCATTCCACTCCAGGAAAACCCACCACTGTAGGGAGAACTACAAGGGAATAGGAGCTTAATTTTGAAACAGGTCACACAGATAAATTCATGGAACTACCAAACTTCAAATCCTACGTCTATACTAACAGATTTCTCTGCATCCCGTTTGTTCTTTACCAGGTACTGCAATAAAGGTTATTTTATACAGTCCAAAGATTTTTTTTCTTTTTTTAAATCAGGATATTACAAATGGTTCTTTGGGGAAATTTCCTTCTGAAAATGTTAAGCAGTAAAATTAAACCACATAGCAGCACATTTTCATCCCCTAAAAATATAAAATAATATGTATATTATACAGGAAATCAGTCATGACAGAGCACAATCACCTGCCTTTGATGGCACTTGGTCATGGAATAATTAATTCCTTGATGCCAGAAGTCGGGAATTACCAATGCCAACGGAGGACTCGGAGGAAAAAAAGAAAATCATCACTCTGAGTGGAGAAGCCCCAACCTAAGCAGCGCCAAGGGGTCGTGGAATTCGGAGTGGCAGACTCCCTATCATCCTTACTGAGGTGGGGATGTTCCAGACACTGTACAAGGATCTGGAGGAGCTGAGCTGGACACTTCTGTACACGTGGAGATCCTACGAAGCTCGGAGTACCTGGAGCGGGGCGTCGCCGGCGGCCGTGGGAAGCGCAGGATGGACGGGATGTGGACCGGGTTGGAGAGGGGCAAAAAAGAAACTAATGTGACTTAATGACAGTCCTTAACATGCTAAGTGGAACTGACCTGCCAGAGAGAGCGAGAAAAGGAAGGAGAATTAGTGGATTTGGGGGATTAGAAAGCAGAGCGCCGAAAACGGGACGGGCAGCAAACAAAGATCTGCGATCGCGTTTAAAAAATGATGGAATTTGGGTCTCACAAAATGAGCCACTTCTCCTGATGGGATTCGCTCTCTGCCACCTGCAGCCTGGAATTTTGTCTCACCCAAACACTGTGGGAAATGGATTTGTAGAAAATTCTCAACAAGTATTAGAGTTCACACCCTCACAATCCAAAACCCCACTATTTCCTAATTACAGTATACTAGAAATGTTTCCTAACCTATCAGCTTTTGCCACACCGTGCTGCAAATGCCTTGAAGCCAATCATCTAAAATTACCCCTCATGAGTCCTAACACAACACATCTTTCATAGTTCTATTTCTTCAAAGTATCTAATCTTTTTTACAAAACTATCCTTTGAAACTTATTTCTAGTTCAATTTCTCTCTCAACAATGTCTGTCCTATTCCATGGTATTTCTAAGTCAACATTTCTTATCTCAAAGTTTACATACAGATACACACTATGTGAGCCTTCTGTCAAGTTTTAAAAATTTTCTACAAATCCATTTCCCACAAACACTATCTAAAGGTCTAACTTTTTTTTTTCCCCTTTAATTTTCTGTTCCTTTCATGGGATTTTTCTCTTGCCTCATTGGATGTGCTGAAGAGCTGGTGTGTGTTTATCTCATGTAATAAGAAGGGGGAAGTAACAGCAGCAGAATTTGAAAATTACAAAATCAAAAGGATGAAAAATACAAATTCAAACCAATCCTTCTGTTCTGTCTCCTGACAGAGATATTTTCCTAATATATATACACATATATAAAATAAGTGTTTACAGAAATACCTGAAATATTTTATAGATAATATCATGATAATATTATAAAAATATACTCTAGAATTTTATATATTCACATTAAAGAAGCACATTTTATTAAAACCCACAATTCTTTCTCTTCCATCTGCTGGGTTAATCAATCATAACCACTGACCAGTCTAACAGCACTAAGTGTCTTTTATCTTTATGGTGAATAATGAATGAACACAAGATAAATCTCTCCTCAGCAAATGTTGAGATAGGAACCTCAATTTTATTTCTCTGCTGTTAAATGACTATAAAAGAGACTTTTGTTCTGGTTCCAGCTGCACCATTCCAAAGCACTTCCTGCAGAGTCTAGGAATGTCTCAGCAATAATCCGGAAATAATCTGGATGAAGTTCTCCCTGCACTGGCAGCACCTTTACTAACACCCTTACTCAGATCCCTGGGTTTCCATCCAAGCTCAGAATTCAGATTACTCAGATACTCCCAATTTTGGCAGCCAAATAGTTGGAATTTGCCAATAAAATTCTTAAGCAAAGGACCAAAACTGAGGAGAACTGACCCTCTCCGATCACTCCCCAGCCTTCCTGGACTACACCTTCCACCTTCTCCTTATTTCTGGATGTGAGCAAAAAATCTAGAACACATTGTTGAAATACTTTAATTCCAACCTGTAGGGTTGCCATTTGGTTTCCAGATTTTTTCCTAATTTTTTTCCAGAAACCCCAAGTCTGTAACTTTATCCAGTTTCACCTGAGATCTTCCATTCTCTTTTTCTGCAGCCTCATTTTCCCTGGTGCTCCTCTGCAACATGGCCTGAACCTGCTCATCTCCACAGCCCTCAAATCTAAACCTCAGCATCTGAAATATCTGTTGAGTATTTTATGCCTCCTGATTGCTTTTTCTTGACTTCCACAGTCCTGCCTTGTTATTACAAACCCATCTGGTTTGAAGTGTGGCAATTTTATTAATATAATTGACAACTGTGGCCTGTTTGAGTCTCACTCTTCATTTCACTACAGCTGGTAAATTAAAGGTGCATTTATTTGAGGCAGGTGGCAGCTTTTTCCCCTCAGAGTAGCTGTTACAAGAAATGTTTAGAAATCTTTGACCAGGCTCTGTACCCCACTCTTTGCCAGGTCACAGAGATGGGAATGCAATGAAGCAGATGGACAGAGGCACCTCACTCCTGAGGTGGAAAAGCCAATTTCAGACCAGAATGGACAAAACCATTCAGCAAAGCCTTGCCCTAATTTATCCACAGAGGAAATATTTGTTGCTGGAAGCTCATGGCAAACACAATGAGCAGGAACAATCCCCCAGCACAATAACAGCTTGAGTGTGGTGTGATGGATGCTTGGCATGCAAGCCTGACATGAAACATTCCCCAAAAAAAGCTAAAAACACCCAAGAATGCCTCGAGGAGACCACAGACCATGAAGAGAGTTGTGAGACAGAATTAATCCTCAAGGAAGGCAAAAAGCCAGACTTGGAGGGACAAGTTTGCTGTCCCCAGGCTGCTTTTCACAGCCGCTTGCTGCCATCCGGCTCTTGGCACGTCTGTGGCATAAAGTGATTATCTAAAATAATGCAGATAGAAAATCTCTCCAATAAGCATTTATTTATAATATATATATTATATTTATAAAATCTCTCCAATGAGCATTTAAAGAAAGAAATGGGAGGATGGAGTCCATGGAACAGACTCTTGGGAATGTGCTGCTCATCTTTTGCTTAGGAGAAACTCTCAAGCCCTGGCAATTAAAGTAATATATTTAGGGTTGGTGTTTTTTTTTTTTTCCATGAAGAAAACTAAGAGTGCAAAGTGTGCCAAATGGTGACACTCAAATCTGGAGATGTCTCATGCTGCCACTGAAAGCTGCTCTACCCTTATCCCAGGCTGGAATATCCCAACATGGAAACACATCCATGGTACAGAAAGCAGAAGATGATGCTGGCAGAAGGAATCTCTGGATCTGTATTTTTACTACATGAGTTTCATACCTCTATGGTGAATTTCAGTCCAGATTTACCAGAGCAGCTTTTAAAAAACTTAAAAGTGCTAAGTCATTAAAATAAAACCTCTCCTCGGCAGCTGGCAAAACCTCTTAACAGGCACTAAATGAACAAGTATTGTAATTATCAGCAAACAACTACTAAAAATAGAAAAAAAATTACTGTGGGTCTCCTAAAAGCGAGATGAAATCTAAGGGAACTGAGTGATCAGTGGGAGAAGAGGTGAGTAAGTTACTCTGGCCTTACCTCTCGTTTATTTGGTGTTGTGGTAGTAGCTGGAGTTGGACATGCCTCCCCCTCGGATGGCGTGGACGGCCGTCGGAGAAGACGCTGGGTAGTGACCAGGGCGGATGGGCTTGGCTGCACAGGGCAAGGAGGGACCAAACAGGACATTTTAGCTTTCCCATTTTAGCTTCCCACCTCCCCTTCTCCTCCAAGGGAAACCCCATTGTTTCCCAACTCAGTGGCTTCTGATCCAGCTGTGCAGAACACAGCACTTCCTGCCTTGGCTAACAGCAAAAACACCCATTTTCCTGCTGGCAGATCCATTTCCCTGCTAGCAGATCCTTTTTCCTGCTGGCAGAGCCCTTCCACCTTCCCATGAATTGGATCTGCAAAAATGATGGACTGTCCAACAGCAGAGGGAAGTCACTTGCTGGGCAGTGAGGCACTTTTTATGTCCAATTTACACCATTCCCGAAGATGTCAAGACAAAGCTTGGATGGCTCCCTACAAGAGGAAGCATTCAGGAGGTGACACTTTGTGCTGGGTGATTCTCCCTCAGGATTTAATACCCCAGTATTGTCATCTCCATCTAAACCATTATCCTTTTTAATCCCAACAAATCATTCCAAGAACTGCCCCATTCTTCTGTTGTGTGCACGCATTGCATTGTGCCTCGGAGATATATCACTATCTGAAGCACAAAGGAAGACTTTTTGGAATTAAATCACATGGAGGACTAATCAGGGGGAAAAAAGAGAAATGGACAAGGTCCAGAAAGGCAAGGAAAGAATGAAAGCAGAGAGGGAGCGTGTAGGGGGAGGAGGAGGAAGAAAGTGAGCGACTAATTTAAGGAGACAAGTTTTCAGGTCACTAGAAGGGCACACAAGACCCATTATGCCCTTTATTTACCCAGTGGAACAGCAGAGCCTCTTTAAACTTGAGGTGGGGCAAATTCCATGAAAAAACGAGGCCTTTGAAGATTCCTGTGCAGCAAAGGAGAAGCAGCCCCTGTGTTTTACTCCCTCCACTCCACCCCCAGCAACCAGCCCGAGCCTGAAGCATGTGGGCAGCCCCTTTAGCTCCATGTCCTCACCAATTTGGGCAGAGTGTGCTCTCCGGGCCATGTTTTTGGCTCTCACGGCCTCCTTAATGCGATCCACCTCCTGCTGGTAGCGCTTGCGGTCGCGCATGGCGTTCTCCTTGGCCTCCTTCAGTGCACTCTCCAGGGCCTTAACTCTCTCTGCCGTAGCTCGAAGGCGTTTCTCCAGCTTAGGAAGCTCGCAACGAAGATCTGCATTATCACGTACCAGCTGTGGGGAAAGTGGTGCAGAGTTAAAGGAGGTAAAAAGAAAGGGGTGAAAATGTCCTCAGAGAAATGGCGGGAAAAGTCCCCTCACAGAGAGAAAACGCCACCATGCTCTCCATATGTCATGTGCTACAATTAAACAGGTTTCTTGCAGAAATTAATGTGAAAAACTTAGGTTAAAGAGAAGTTTAGAATGTCCTGAGCTGGAGTGAACCCACAAGGTCAAAGTGGTCAAATTCTCCTCAGAGAAATGGCGGGAAAAGCCCTCACAAGGAGAGAGGAAATGCCACTAGTTGCTCTACACTCCTTGTGTACTAAGATTAAACAGATGTATTCCAAAAATTAATGCGAAAAGCTTAGGTTAAAGAGAAATTTAGAATGTCTTGAGCTGGAATGGACCCACAAGGTCTAAAGAAAGTGGCAAAAATCTCCTCAGAGAAATGGGGGGAAAAGTCACCTCACAAGGAGGGACGAAATGCCACTGGTTGCTCTACACTCCTCATGCACTAAAATTAAACAGATTTCTCCAAGAAATTGATGTGAAAATCTTAGTTTAGACAGAAATTTAGAATGTTCTGAGCTGGAATGGACCCACAAAGTCTAAAGAAATTGGCAAATATATCCTCAGAGAAATGGCGGGAGAAGTCCCCTCATGAGGAGAGAGAAAACATCACCAGTTGCTCTCCATATGTCATGTACTAAAACTAAACCAATTTATTTCAAAAATTAATGTGAAAAGCTTAGGTTAAAGAGAAATTTAGAATATCATGAATTGGAATGGACCCACAAGGTGAAAAGAAAGTGGCAAAAATCTCCTCAGAGAAATGGCAGGAAAAGTCGCCTCACAGAGAAAACACCACCATGCTTTCCATATGTCATGTACTAAAATTAAACCAATTTATTCTAGAAATTAATGTAAAATCTTAGTTTAAAGAGAAATTTAGAATGTCCTGAGCTGGAATGGACCCACAAGATCAAAAGAAAGTGGCAAAAATCTCCTCAGAGAAATGGCAGGAGAAATCCCCTCATGAGGAGAGAGGAAATACCACTGGTTGCTCTCCATGCCAGGTGTAGTAAAATTAAACAGATTTCTTCTAGAAATGAATGTAAAAATCTTAAAGAGAAATTTAGAATGTCTTGAGCTGGAATGGTCTAAAGAAAGGCCCACAAGGTCTAAAGAAATTGGCAAAAAATCTCCTCATAAAAATGGCAGGAAAAGTCACCTCACAAGGAGAGAGAAAATGTCACCAGGTGCTCTCCATATGTCATGTACTAAAATTAAACAGGTTTATTCCAGAAATTAATGTAAAAATCCTAAGTTAAAGAGAAGTTTAGAATGTCCTGAGCTGGAATGGACCCATAAGGATGAAGTCCAGCTCCTTACCCCACACAAGGCACCCCAACACTCCCATCCTGTGCCTGAGAGCATTGTCCAAGCTCAGCTATATTCACAAAATTCACTTCTCTGGCTGAGGACTGATATTCATTTAAACTGTCCAGAAAGAGCAAAGAAAATAGAGTTTATTCCATTCAACAAGATTCCACAGAGCTGATCCTGAAAGAGGAGGACTCCAGGACCAAGCCTGCCACTGCAGAGCACTTGACAGCCAGATTTGCTTCTCTACACATCAAAAACTGCAGCAGAAACTCTACATTTCCTCATGACACAGAAATCTCCAGGATTTTGCAAATCCTTGGTCCCCATTATTTTAAAATAAGAATGCTTGAATATGTCTTACAGACATCACCAGGGATCACCCCAAATTTGTCATTTCCAGTGGCTCTGATGTGTTCACCTGTGTGTTCCCTACTCAGCCATGTGGGAAAACTGGGAACTTCACTGAGAAATCACTTTTAGGCCTGTAACTACAAATATAGTGATTACATGCAACTTTGAATTGGTGCACTTCCTCAGTTTAACATGGACCTGAGCAAGGTCTATCAATTATACAAATCACATCTGACCTCCCATGCAGCAACAGCCAAGAGAGGATTGATTTTTAATAAACACAAAACTGATGCAAACAGGCAGAAAATCCAGCACAATTTCCACTGAACAGATTACACCACTGCTGGAACTCAACAGAAATCTGCTCCAAAGGAGTGACTCTCCCTCTTCTGGAGAGAGAAAAATGGATTAACAACCACATTAATAATGCAGCAAAGCAACAGCATGTCCTGACATTCACATGTTGTTTAACAATCAGAGCATTTTAACACCTGCTGGGCCAGGCTTAGTGCTGGAGAAAAACACAAACAAGCTAAAAAAACATTGTCACAATGTGCTTTTTCTGCAAGTGCTGAACCCTTGTTGTGTGAAGTAGTTGTGATACAAAATCCAAGCAGGATGGTATCAAGTCCAATGTCACTTTTCTCTGCAAGTTTCCTACAAGATGTGGATTCCAAGTTGATTTTGAGTAAATACACGCTAATGAGAGCTATAAAAATCCACATTTGAAACCCAGCAGATGCATGAAACGAGTGCAAAAAAAAAAAGGCAAAATGGTAAAAGAAAAACCACTCTGAAGATGTCCCAGTTTCCACATTTAGAAAGTAGGTCTTGAAACCATCTGTTCCCTAAGAATCTGAAAACCCCAAACCTTAGCAGACATTTGTCACAGTCCAGCACTTCCTGCTCTTTGGGCACTTCCACAGGAGTAATTAAAGCAAATGTGGGAGTGTGGGTCACTAATACAGCTCTGGGAGAGTGCAGTGCACAGTGTAATGCCACTGGTCAAAAAAGAAATCAAAACAGCTTTAGTGCTTTGTGTGTGCACCTGAAGAGTGGCACACAGCTCCAGCATGGTGGGGGGGAGATTTTAGGGAGGAATTATTCCTGTGAGGGTGGGGAGGGCCTGGCACAGGGTGCTCAGAGAAGCTGGGGCTGTCCCTGGATCCCTGGAAGTGTCCAAGGCCAGGCTTGGAGCATCCTGGGACAGTGGAAATTGTGGGACATGGCAGGGACGGGACTGGATGGGCTTTAATTCCACATCTGGGATCGGGTGAAACTGGAATTCCATGAAGGAGGGAGGACACACAAATGGACAGGGCCAGAAATTACCAACCTCAGCACCCCAGGGAGGCACCAGCCCTTCAGCTGCACAGAAAACCCCAATTCCATTGTTTTCATTGAAAACTCTGCTGGTTGAATCCACTCCAACCATCTCCAAGGTGCCTCTGAGCAGCTTCAGGCCAGGAGTCAAATTGGGGATGCACAATCCATCCAGAAAACAGCTATTTTTATGTATTTCCTACTGCCAAAACAGATGTGTTTTCACAGAAAAAAAAAAAAATCCTTATTTACCACATTCCTAGAAGTACATGGAGTGGGAACAGCAGCTCCAGCTCCTAATTCCAAGGAGTTTAGAGGGTACATTTTCCTCAGACAGCACAGGTTACCTTTCAAAATTACCCTTGCAAGTATTCAAAAAGTGCAAGTTTTGATGGAGGAAGGGAAGGAGGGGAAAGGAAGGGAAAGGGGGAAAAAAAGGAGGGAAAAAGGGAGGGAAAAAAGGGAGGGAAAAAAGGGAGGGAAAAAAGGGAGGGAAAAAAGGGAGGGAAAAAAGGGAGGGAAAAAAGGGAGGGGAAAAAAGGGAGGGAAAAAAGGGAGGGAAAAAAGGGAGGGAAAAAAGGGAGGGAAAAAAGGGAGGGAAAAAAGGGAGGGAAAAAAGGGAGGGAAAAAGGGAGCCTTTACCTGTTTGTGAACCTTTGTAAGTTGTTCCAGGTTGTTCTCAAGAAAGGAAATTTTCTGCTTCTGCGCAGCGCTTCCACCTCCATCATCACTATCCAGTTCAACACTCTGCACACAAAATTGCAGCACTCAGCAAAGCCAGGCACAAACTCAAGGGGAAGCTCAGCTCTTTGGCAAATCTGAGCTCCCCAAAGGCACAAAAGTCTTACTGAGCCCCAAATTTAAGAGAAATTATTTTAACTCTTTGTTTGATTTTTAGGAATCGCATTTCCCCTTACACCAAAAAACCCAAGCTATTTTTACTGAACAATTATGGGGGAATCCTGAATAGGAAAATCCAGTTACACTAAATAATTTTTGAAGCTCATCATCTTTGAGAATTTTGTAGTTGAACTGCACTGGATAAATTCACTTCCCTCACCCACCAACATTTCCTTATCAAATTAGGACCAAATACAAGCTGATAGACATCAGAACAGCTTTAATCTTGTTTCTCACTGCTACTAAAAAAGACATTATCCCATTTTGTAAATGCATGCACTAAAGGCTTCCAGCAAATCACAAGAATACTGTACATAAAGGAGAAGATTTGGGTTTAAAAGAGCAGAGTTTTACTTTTTTAACACGGGTGGTGAGATCCTGGACAAACAGCTTGCGCAGATTGTGAAGAGTCTGAAGCTCCCTTGCCTGGAATAAAAATAACAAAACAATAATTTTTAGAAAAGGACAAATGACTAGGACATAGTAGATGCTCTGGTGTAAAAGTTCTCCTTGGATTTGAGTTGGTAACAGAAGAAAAGAACTCTGGATTTTCTCTGTAGGAATCACTCTGAATGCCACAAAATAAACCCCACCCAGCCCCAAAACCACACTGAAGAGAACAATTTCTCCAAAATTGGTAAAAACAACCTTTTTTAATTTTAGTTTAGGTAGTTCAAAGCTGTTTACTCAAAAATTAAAAAATATATCACCAGGGTATACAGATATAGGGGAAAAAGCTGAATAAAGTGTAATTAAGACCTACCACTGTTTCCTCCAGCCCTTTAAGGTCTTCTCTTGCTTGTTCTCTTTTATCATTAAGGAGTCTGGAAAGATCACAACATGGAACACGAATCAATCACAATAAACAGAGGAGAATCAACAGCATCCACCTGGAGCAGCAAATCTGCAGGTGGCAGCAAATCTCACATCTCTAATTATACTTTTGATTGCCCCAAATATCCAAATTTATCACCTGGAAGGGCTGAGTCACCACCTTCATCTTTGTGTCCACACATGGGATTTTTCTCTCTCATTTCCAGGAAAGGCTTTTTACTCAAACATCTGATTTAAAACCCCCAAAAATATCAACAAACCCACAAAAAAAAAAAAAATCCCAACATCTTTCATGCTTGTTTTGCTGTGTATTAAGAAATGAGAGATTTAAGACTTGCTGGGATATTTTATAAAATCAGAGCTCTAATGAACTCTTTTTGTAGTTATCAAAGCCACTATTGAAAACCCTGTGGTATAAAAATAGAGAGTAATTGGTAATTATTTATTAGTATCTCCTGCTGACTTTCCTACTAAAAAGATATTTTCAGTGTGAATATTCCAACACAAATCCCTCTCCCTAGCACATTTTCCACACATGAAGAGGTTCAGGGATACCAAACTGTGCACTTACATGAGCTTTTCCAGTTTCATTTCTCTTTCCTGGTCCTCAATTTTTAATTTATCATAATCTGCACTCAGCTTCTCCTGTTCCAGCTGCAGCTTCTGGTTCATGCTGGAAACGTGAAAGGAAAAGTCAGCCCAGCTAAGGAGGAAGGGAGGGAAAATCTCCACAAACAAAATGGGATTGGGCAGAGGAAAAGTAAAGCTGTAACTCTCTACTGAATAACTCTGGAAGAAATGAAGCATAAAAAACCTGGAGGACATTATTTTAAAATAATGGAGAGCTAAATCCAGTGGTTTGTTTTGTTTGCCCGTAAGGAGGACCCAAATTGTTGTTGGCATCTTTCTAACTTGCTTCCTCATTTCCCTACAATTAATCTTTGGCCATACACAATAAATATGATAAAATGATGCCTAGATTTTAGAAAAAGAAGGACACAGGAGCAAAGCATAACAGAGTCACATTGGTGGTGAGGAAAAAATATAAAAATGTGTGAAAATGGGAGCTGTTGGAGTCAGCCAGACTATCACTGGCTGCTGTGAGAATCTCAAAACCTTCCTGGGGACGTGGTTCAGTGGTGGCTGAACTCAATGACCTTAAAGGATTTTCCAACCCAAATGATTCCATGATCCTTTAAAACCTGCTCTCCTCTCACCTCCTGACCTGCAGGTGCAACATCACCCTTTTTTATAAACTCCCTATGATTTTATGGCCTTGTTAAAGCTCCCCAATAAAGAATTAGGCACTGTAATCCACCCTGCAAAATAATTGCAGGGTTGGTGCTGCGTGTAAGGGCAGAACTTGCAAAGAAACATCAATCAAACCTAACAACAGCAAGCCCAAAGCATCCCAGGACAGAGGAGGGGTGGAGAGGGTGAACTTACTCCCTGATTTCATCGATTATTTTCTGCTTCTCTTCGATCTCATCCCTCAGCCTGGACAGCTGCTTCTGGTGGGCTTCCCTGTGGCTCTCCATCTGCTGCTCCAGAGCCTTCTGCAAACACAGAGCTGGGAATCAGAGCAGCCCAGGGACACACAGCTCCCTCTTACCCAGCCTCTGGATTGGAGGGAAAACACCAAATCCATGTAGGAAACTGCCTGGCGTTTCCTTCTGTCAGCACTGAGCTCTGTCCCTGCTCACCCAACGTTTTAATTCCGTTTTTAACAACAATTTTGACTCATTTTCTTGCAAAAAGTACCCATGAAAACCCAGGGCTTAGCCACAAATGCCACTGATTTTACACCAATCCTCTCTTATTTCCCCTGTTTATTCACTCAGAAAATACCTGTACAGCTCTGCCTGTGACAGAAATAAAACCCAAACCTCTGAGAATTGTTTATCCACGGCCCTGCTATTGAAATTGTTATTTAAATTTAAATTCTAGGAGTAAATATGCCTCAAGCAACAGGAAAAACTCCATTTGTGTCTTTAGACTGCTAACGCAAACTTTGCTTTTTTCCTCAGAGCTGTAAGGTACAACCACTTTAATCACAACTGCTTTCATCACTTTACAACTGCTTTCATCACTTAAAATTTTTATGATGGAGGGAGAAGTTCTGCAGCTGGCAAACCTCTATTACTGCCCTTGTAAGACTCTATTTTTCCTTGTCTGCAGTGTGCAACCCCATCAGAACAACCCATTATTGCAAACATTTCCTGGCATTCCAAAGGAAAAATACCAGAAAACGGGTTTATGTATTTTATTATTATTTCCAGGAGATAATCAGAATTCCAGCAGAACTTTGGGGAAGCAGCCTCTTTTAAAATCAAATTTATAAGTACCTAAATGATATTAACCCCAGGAGCCTCATTCACTACTGAGCAAATTGACTTCCAGCAGCAAAAATTTAGTGTAACACAGAGGTGAATCAATGTAATTTTTGGCCATGTGAACAAGAAGACAAAATTCCACCCCAATGAACAATCTCACCAAGAAATTCCCTCAAAATTTCCACAGTGCCAAGCTACCTTCATCTCCTCTGCATCCTGGAGTCGTGTCAGGTGCTCCTTCTCCTTGTCCTTGAAGCTGACTTCATGCATTTTTTCTGTTTAAAGGTGGAAACAGTTTTAGTTTTAATTTTTAATTTTAGATTTTAAAATAAATTTAATTTATTCCAGGATATGGAATAAAGATTCTGTTCTAACAATGCAGAAGATGATAATTTATTTTTTTTTTAAATAAAAACTCTTGTCCCCACCTGCTGCTCCCTCAGAGAGGGAAAATCCCTTGTGCAGAAATCCAGAATGATTTTAAGGCTGCAAGGTTATAAATTGATATAACTCAGGAGCTTAGCAAAGCTACAAGAGCTTCTTTTGATACCTACACATTTTCCACATTCAATTGGAAGGGGAAAACCAAGCCTTAAAAATGAAGTCAGCTGGGAAAGACACAACTTGTGCACATCTGAGGGAAGCAGCTTTGTTTGGAACGAGGCAGGGATGTTGCAGAGGGACAACTGAAATTTAGCTAAATCCTTATTTCACAGAATATTAGAATTATTAGAATATTAAAATTCAGAAATCCACACTTTTAGAATAGAATATTGGAATATTAAAATTCAGAAATGCAGAATTTAACAGAATATTCAGCAAGACTGATTGGTGCTGCTTGGTAAAGGATCTGTGTGGGGGTTTAATAGTTTCTCACGTCACTAAGACACAAAACTGAGTGGCCCAAGACAGAGATGATGAGACCCAGAGCTGTACCTTGAGCACGTAACTTGGCCAGCTCCTCGTTGAGGGAGTCCTGGGACTCCTCCAGCTGCCTCCTCTTCTGCTCCATGTTCTGCATGTAGTCTGTCAGGGATTTGATCTTGGCTTCGTGCTTCAAAGACAAGGAACAGCCGTGAGAGAGGAGGAGAGCAGCCCTGCCCTGGGAGTTCGGGGACAACTGGCCCGTGGAAGGGAGAGGGAACAGAGAATTTCCACACCCCGAGGGGATGGCTGGGAGAACTCACGGCAGAATGGCTGGGGAGGAGCTAAGAGAGAGTCTACACTATACTATATTATACTATACTATACTACACTATACTATGCTATACTATACTATACTACACTACACTATACTATACTACACTATACTACACTATACTATACTACACTATACTATGTAGTATAATATGGTATAATATAATAAAATACAATATTATGTAGTATAATATAGTATAATGTAATCGAATGTAAAATAATATAATATGATATATCATATAATATCATATCACTTCATATAATATAGTGTAATATAGTATAATGTAATATAATGCGATATGCTATGCTATATGATATAATATATCATATCATAAAATAATAAATAAAATATAGTATACTGTACTATAATATACTATAATACTGTATAATAGAATATACTATAATATATAATACTGCATAATAGCATATACTATAATATAACATCACATCATATAATATAACATAGTATAATATAGTATAATATAGTATAATGTAGTATAATATAGTATAATGTAATATAATGTGATATGCTATGATATGATATCATATAATGTCATGTCATACAATATAATGTCATATAATATGTCATATAATATAATGCCATATAATATAATATAATGCCATATAATGCCATATAATATAATGCCATATAATGCCATATAATATAATGCCATATAATAGAATGCCATATAATATAATATAATGCCATATAATATAATGCCATATAATATAATAGAATATAATATAATGCCATATAATAGAATAGAATATTATGTGCCATCTAATATAATATAATATAATATAATATAATATAATATAATATAATCATAAATCAACCTTCTGAAAACTCAAAGCCAAATTCTCATCTCTCACCTCATCCCAAAACCCTGCCTCGAGCACAGCTGGAGGCCCCATGGCCTGGAGCAGGCAGGAGCAGACCCACCTGGGAGATGAGGAGCTGGCAGGCCGCCAGCTCCCTCTCGCTGGCGTTCATCTTCCTGTTGGAGTCCATCTGGGCGCTCTCCAGCTGCTTGCTCCTGTTCACCAGGGACTTCACCTCCGACTTCATCTTGCTGATGTAGAGCCGGGCCATGGTGAACTCCTCCTCGATGACCCCGTTCACATCTGCCAACTGAGCACACAGGGATGCTGCTGGCACCCAGAGCTGCTCCCGCTCTGGGAACCAGCCTGCAGGCTGGGCCTGGGCTCTGGGATGGCTTTACAGGCCAGGGGTCATTTCAGAAAGAGAGTTAAGAGCAGGGGAGAAGAGCATAAGCTACTTCTGAAAACTTAAAACTCGGATTTGGAAGACAAAAAAATCAGAATTGGGATCTTTTCACAAAGTGCTTATCACATTAAGGAGACATCTTCCTTCAGAATTTTTGGTTTGATTTGTCCTTTTATCTTGTATATTTTATTTTTGTTTACATTGGATATTTCACATCTGTGTGAAGGGATATCATATCCAGGTATTAGGATGGATACCAGGGCAAGGCTCTTCCCCCAGAGGCTGCTGGGCTCCCCAGGGAATGGGCACATTCCCAAGGCTGCCAGAGCTCCAGAAGCATTTGGGATAGCACTTCCAGGGATGCCCAGGGTGGGGTTTTGGGGTGTCTGTGCAGGACCAGGAGCTGAACCCATGATCCTGTGAATCTCTTCCAGCTCAGGATATTCCACTGAGGAGCTGTGCAGGCTCTCCCTGAGCAGTAACCCAGCTCAACTTCACCTGCTTCCCCTTTTTTCCCAGCACTGCCAAGGGGAAGGGAACATGTGCTGCTTCTTGTCCCAAAAATCCTGAAAAATGACACTTCTTCCAAAATTTTCAGTCTGCTCTGAGATTAGACACACTTGGAAAAGATGCTAATTGCCAGCAAATTTGAAATTATTCTCTAAAAGCTCCTCAGTCTGGCCTGATTTCCACTGGCAGCTGTCCCCTGAAGTGCTGACATCTCAGTTCCTACAAAAACTTGTACCAAACTGCCTCTGCCTCCATTTGCAAAGATTTCCTGTCCCAGTCCCTGCTCCTGCGGCCACCAGAGGCTGCTGTGACATCTCCAAAGGCTGGAATCTGCAGCGCCACAGGGACAGCAGGGACTGTGTCCCCTGCAGCAGGACAGGCTGGAGCTCCTGCTGGCCTAAGAGAGCCTTGGCAGGGCGTCAACAAAAAGTGAACTGAAAGTAACAAAAATGTATTGCAAGGAGTTTTCATACATTTCAAAAATGGACTTAGCCACTTTCGAGCACTGCTATTTTTCATAGGGGTTTTAAATAGACAAGGATGGCATTAACACCACCAAGGAGATTTTTCCAGGCCATGGAAAGTTTCCATCGCTGCCATTTAGCAATGACCATACAAATATTTCCTCTGAAATCAGCATTTTGTTCTTCTACAAATGTGACAAAGTGAGCAGCCACCTCCTCTACCGTATCCCCAAAGCACACAGAGCCACACAAAGGCAAACCTCAAAGCAGGGCTGACCAAAATGTGCACCAAACTTCAGATCAAAAATTGGCCACCTCAGAAGCCAATATTTTCATATTCTGGGAATTTGGGGTCTTGCCAGCTAGGGAAAGAGTTGGGCTACGAGTGTATTGTTTTGGGGGGAATTGAGACCCCTCATTAATCAGTTCAGTGACTCCCAGATGGGCTCTGGCCCCAAAAACTGAGCTGGGAATAACTGTGGGAACTGGGAGCCCAGACACTGAGCCTCTCCTGATGCCTCAGGTTTTGGCTTTTAAATTTTTCAGACTCTGTGCTGCTTTAGTGTGTAAGTCTGGGCTTCATATGAGGGGATGCTGAGCTCTGTGCACAGAGCAGGGAGACAAAACAATTCCTGCTCCAGCTGGGCACCAAGGACAAATGAGCCAAATCTCAGCCCAGGAGCACAAACCCCGTGGGCTGGAGAGAGAAAAACAAGCAGGGTGGGACTGCAGGGGCTAAAGCTGGGATGGGACAATGAACTGCAAGATGCAAATGGAGCAGAACTGATCCCAGGGACAGAGCCTGGGAGCGCTGGTGCATTTTGGGGCCATTTTGGTTCATCTTGGGTGCAGCCCTGGCTGGGCTCTGGTGCTGCCCAAGGTGGATCCATGGAGGAGATGCTTGGAATGAATCCCTGCTTTATTCTGGGACTCTGCCCAGCCCCTGCTCCAGGGCAGCCTGCACAAGGCATCACCCCCATTTCTGTGGGATCACCTCTGTCACAATCCCTGTCCTGCTTTGTCACCTGTCCCCTCCCTGGTTTTCCTGCAGCCTCAACACCTCAGCTGCCCTGCAGAGAAATGGGATTTTCTCATTCCTTTATGAATTCCCAGTCCTCAAGGAGGGGATTTCTTATTCCTTTATTATTCCTATTTTTTATTCTGAAATCTTGGGGTATTTACTGAGCTGGCCTCTTGATAAATCCCTACTTTATTCTTTAGCTCTGTCTGTTCTCTGTTCTAGGTCAGCCTTCACAAGGCATCACTCCCAGGCAGACAAAGAGCTCTGCAGTGTCCTCCTGTGTGCTCAGCCAGGATTTACACAGAGTGTCCTGGGACTGGCTGGATCCACACATTCCACATCTGTGATGTTCCCAGGGCTGGAGCCAGGCTGGGAGAGCTGGGGGTGCTCACCTGGAGAAGGGAAGGATCCAGGCAGAGCTCAGAGCCCCTGGCAGGGCCTGAAGGGGCTCCAGGAGAGCTGGAGAGGGACTGGGGACAAGGGATGGAGGGACAGGAGCCAGGGAATGGCTCCCAGTGCCAGAGGGCAGGCATGGATGGGACATTGGGAACTGGGAATTCCTGGCTGGGCTGGGATTGCCAGAGCAACTGGGGCTGCCCCTGGATCCCTGGCAGTGCCCAGGGCCAGGATGGGACAATGTGGGATGGTGGAAGGGGATTTGGAACCAGCAGAGCTTTAAGTGCCCCCCAAGGCAAGGCCCTGTGGGACTCCCTGCTTTGCTGGGGTGTTTCCCTGCAGGAGGAGCTGGGGAAGCACAAAGCTCAAAGCCCACGCACGGTTTTGACGTCGTTGGTGCCGATGATTCCCCCGATCTCCCCCAGGTCCTTCAGCAGCAGGTTCAGGATTTCTGTGGCTCTCTTCTTCTGGTGGTTGCTGAGCTCCTGCAGCTGGCCCAGCTCCCTCTGGGTCGCTGTCAGGGCGCTCTGGAAAGGTTTAAAAACAAGAATTACCCTCCCCACTGCAGGCTGGGCACTTTTCAGGGGGTATTTTCCTCATGGCTGCTGGCACAATGTAGTGACACATCCAGTTCCACCTTGGCATAATCCACTTTCACAACTCACTTGCCACCAAAGGCTACTTTAGATCTATTAAATGTAGCAAATCCGCTAAGAATCTGATTTGCATAATACATCAAAGGAGGTTAATCACAGGGAAATAGGTAGAGAGGGATAGAAAATTCAATTTTTTCCAATGGATTTCGTGGTAATCTGGTTTACTGGGGGAGATAACAAAGTCTTTAATGAAACAGATCTGTTAACAACAGCTCCTTAAGTTGGTGTAATGAATTAAGGGAAAAAGGATGCTTTAAGCTACTAAACCAATCTTGATTTTCCTCAGATCCCATTTTTTGCTTAAGATTCAGGACACATCAGAGCTGAAAAAGCCGATTAATTTTTTTTCCCTGATTCCTTCCTTGAGATCCCCTGGCTCCCTGTAAAATCCCAGCTCCACAGCACAGAGTCCAGAAAACCACAAAATGCTGCCATTTGCACGAGGCAGATTTTCACAGCTCTCTTGGCAAAATACAGCTTTTAAATATCCAAAACACAGGATGGCCACTTCTCACATCCAGTCCCTTGCTGCAAGAGCCACAATCTGCCACCAACTTCCACAGAGCAGCTTCTGAATCCCCTTAATTCCGTTGTTTAATTGAGACGGGGAAGAGAGGGTGACACCGGCAGGTTTTTGGGGAATGTTTCGGGAGCAAGGAGAGAAAACCAGGAGGATGAAGAAGTTGCTCTTACACTTTTCTGTGCCAGCTCATCTGCCAGCTGCTCATTGGTCCTGGTTTTGTCCTCCACTTCCTGGGATTTCTGGTCATAGTTGACAGCCAGCTCTTCCAGGGCTTGGAGCACCTCCTTCACCTCATCCTTGGCCGCCTCGTTCTCGATCTGGAGTCGGGTCAGCTCCTCCTGGATCTTCTCATAATCCCTCCTGGTGGAGGCCAAAAGCTGGGGAGGAATATCACAGCAGCATTAAGTGACCCAAAAACTCCTTCAAAAGGCAACGTTGAAAAGGAGAAAAACGGGCAAAGAGAGGGAAGAAAAGAGTGAGCGCAAATCGCGCGTGCAGCAGGGGAGAGATCCTGAAAACAGCAGCAGTTCCAGCATAAAAGCATTTGAAGGAAGCACAAAAAAAAGCTCTGAACTTCAACGAGAAAAATCTTCATCAAATCCTATTATGACCCAAGGCTGAGGCAGAGAAACTGACTTTAAGCAGTATCAGAGCTCCAAAGACATTTTCTGCCCTCAATCCACTGCTGCAGCTCAGAGCAAAAAAAAAAAAAAAAATCCCACAAAGTAAAATGTTTCACCAGAGGCTCAGGGCTCTGAGCTGAGCTGAGGGAAAAGGGCTCTCTGAGGCAGCCTCAGAGACCTCGTGGCTTCACAGAAATATTTTGATAAGCAAACCTAAGACGATTATTCTCACTTATCATCTGCAGGACGATGCTGAGGACAGATTAGCTGCTCCTGTTTGCTGAGGGAAAATATTAATCTCAGAAGAAAATACTGACTTCACACACACACACTTTAGTGAGTGTTTCCAAGCTGAAAAACTTCTTAAATTTGCTGTTTGCTTGCTGCTGAGGTTTCAGTGACTGTGGGAGGTCACTGTCCCTTGCCCTTGAAGCAATGCTCAGGGAGATGTTAAAGCTTTGAAAATTCAGCTGTGGTGTCCTCAGGACAACCCCAGCCCCACCAGCAGCCCTGCACTGCAGGATGATGTGAAAATAAATCAAAGTGACACCTAACATTTATTGCTAAAACTGCACTTTCAAGAATAATAACAAAACCAGGGCTTGACATGGCACAAAAAGATCAGATAGGGAATCACAACAGATAAAAGCAGTGCAGGAGTTGTGGGAGGGCCTCACGCTCATCCCAAGAGCAAAGTTTGGGCATTCATTCACAGAATTCACTCCTTCCCAAGAAATATGGATTATGGATTGGTACAATATTGTAGACAGTGGAATAAAACCTTCCCTGCTGAAGAGTTTTGGGTGGATTTCTCCTGATCTGCCCACCCAGCACCTGAGTGAGACCCCCAGCAAAAAAATAACCCCACTTCTGTCAAGCAGACCACCCAAAAAGCAGAATGTCCCAGAAGAAATGGCATTTTTTGGGGGTTTTTTTGGCTCAGAGTGCTCGTGGAAAAATAGGAAAGCAGGCAGGCAGCTCTGGAGGCTGGCACGTGCCCAGAGAGGACTCAGATGCAAGGGAAATTTATCTCCCTGGTAATGCTGCAGCCTCACAAGTGCACTCACGTTATGGAAAAAGCCATTGGATTGCCAGAGCCAGATGGCATGTAAATATTTAAACAACAAAATAGCTTCAAATCATCTTCCTGCTAAACACAGATGGAGCTATTATTTACATTTACTTGGGAAATTTTCTGCGTGGCTTCAAGAAGTGGTGGGCATCACCTGCAGCATAAACAAGGAGATTCTGGATGATATGGTGTGGAAAAATGGAGCAAGCTTCTCAAAAGCCACCAAAAAAACAGAATGAAGATGAGCTGTAAATAAGGGAAAAGGCCCACGGCTGCAGCACTCCATGGATCTGTTCCACCTGGGGATGCAGCTTCCAGAATCCCCCAAAACACCCACCTGAAGCAGCAGCCAGAGGAGAAAAGGCACCAAAAATCCCCCTAAAATCAGCCTCATCTGCAGCAGGTTTATAATTAACCTGCTGGCTTAATCAAGCAGAAATAAGGGCTGGTTAATTAGGGGGAGCAGAGTGAGGCAGCTGCTGGTGGATCAGTGAGCTCATCACATCTCCAGGGACAGCTGATGTGGGGAAAAAACACCTTGAATAATAAAATATCACCTTTGAATAATGAAATATCACCTTTGAATAATAAAATGTCACCTTCTCCTCCCAAGGTAAGGGCTGCACAAGAGCTGGGACCAGGCAGAAAAAGGCTCTGGACAGCACCAGCCGCAGAGATTTTGGAATTTAGCAAAGCTGGACAAGGAATGTGAAAAAAAATTAAAAAAAAAAGGGGAAATGGGGACTGAAAAGCTGAAAAGCTGATTGATCTTCCAGAGGTGGCACTGGAACAGGGAGGGTGAGGAATAATTCTGCTCCCAAACAGGAGGGATGCACATCACTGCAAAACCAAGGCACAACTGTGGGGGAAATTCAGCCTCAGGTGAGCAAAGGGATGTGAAAAAGATGGGAGAAGTGAGGTGGCACAAATAAAATCATAATACACATCAGGAAATAAATAAATAAATAAAATAAAGCTAATAATAAAGCTAATAACAAAGCTAATAATAAAGCTAATAATAAAAATAATAATAAATATATTATTATATAATAACATAACATACATTATTGTTATTATATAATAGTAACTATTATATATTACACATAATTTATATTTATTATATTCTATAAATATATAATAATGTACTTCAAGTGCATTATTAATATGCACTTTTAAATTATTGTTATTATTAATTATTAATTATTATTATTAATTATTAAATGTTATTATTAACAACATATTATTATTAATAACAACAACAATTATTATTATTATTGTTGTTGTTATTAATTGTGTAGCCCCAGCACAGGGCAATCAAATCAAGCTGTGGCAAGAGAATAAGAAGCTTCATCATAAAATAAAATTTTAAACAATAAAATAAAATAAAATAAAATAAAATAAAATAAAATAAAATAAAATAAAATAAAGCTGGAGATTCCCCCAGCCAGGACAAGTCCCCAGAGGAGGCAGGTGAACCCTGAGTGATGAACAGCAGACATGTTCATAAATTGGTTTTTTTTCTCTAACAACACCTTGGAAACCCTTTCTGAGGGCCTGGATACACAAAAAAAGCAATTCCTAAGAAATATCACAGCAACATTTGGGGAACTGGGTGTTATTGCCTCATTTTGCATCCTCAGAACTCCTCATAGAAGGGAATGGCTTGGCTGAGTTTAGTGATCACATTCTCCATCCCAAACCCAACAAAAATTCATTTTAGGGACAGAAACAATGCAATCAAATGTTTGAAGTGAGCAATCCAAGATTTTACAGCAAATCTGGGGCAGCACCAATTATCAGGTTTTTCCATCTCACAGATTGCTGTCTCTAATGGCCAAAATAATGATAATTAGTAAGTTAATATCAGGAAATCTCTAACTGCCTGTAGTACCTGAATGGGCACAGACACATCAAAAATCACATTTGGAGTGAAAATTCCTGGCCCCTCTCCTACCTTGGGCCTCCAGCATCACTTCCCAGCAGGAAGGATTGTTATTTCAAGGACTTTTATCAAGGCTTAATGAGAGTATTATGAAATTTCAAGTTTAAGCCTGGCTGACACCTTTTCCACTTGAATTTCAGCCAGCTAATAAGAACAGCTGGGACAGAATCATTAAACAAGGGGCTCAGGAGCAAAATGTGAAGGGATTTTTTAGGCTGGTTTATTTATTTTAGTTTCTTACCTCCTCTTGATCCAACATTTGCTGCTTTAATTTTTCAGCCAGCTGGCTCTGCTGGTTGATTTCGTCATCCTGCAATGAAACGGGGGTGGAGATTTTTAATTCCTTTTCACAGCTCTCATTTGATCACTTTTTATTTCCTCTTTCTAGGAAAGAAAGGGGAATAAAACTTTGTGCATGTTTGAGTGGTATGAGGGGGGATAAAACTAAATATATATAAATAAATATACATAAATATACCATAAATAAAAGAAATAAATATACACAGAGCTCTGCTGTAAAAGCTGTTAACACTGGTATAAATGGTGATATTTTGGGTTGGGGATCCCTTTGTTTGGGATCAAATATCTTCTCATTTCCTGTCTCAAATTATGCTTCCCATGTTTTCTAGGGAAAACCTCAAACCTGCTCCAGCTCCTTCTGGAATAATTTCCTGGGCTTTGCTGCTTCTGATGAGGAAAATGAAACAATGACTGATTTTTTTTTTCCTTTTCCTGATCAATATGTAAAAGCTGGAGAGAGCAATCAGAGAAAAGCTGTCATTTCTTACAGAAAACTGCTCTTTCTGTGTCCACAAACAGCCAAACCTCAATATTAACAGGCAAGGACACACTGGGCTTTTTGCTGCTATTTTCCTGCTAATTACGAGTGAATTTTAAAACTGAGTATTGATGTATTGATTCATGATGAGAGCTGCCCTTTATTATTATTTTTTTTTTTGCTGCTCTCATCCAGGGTGGTGAATGGGCTTTTTCTGGGCCTTTTTTTCCCCTCCATTTTTCATCTTCCCACAAGCCAAAGCTCTTAATGGCTGGAGAAGGGAATTGCTGAGAGCTTTAAGTGCCACTGGTGTCCCTCAAGCTGTGCAAAGAAATAAACAAATAAATGAGCCCTCTGGGCTGTGTTGGCAGCTCCAACAACACGAGCAAAAGGGGATGGGGATGTGTTTTCCTTTACATTCTAGGGGTTTTTTTCTCCCCTGGTGACTCCAAGATGACATTACAGTTTGCTGAGGGATTTTACACACAAATCACTGAAGAAAAGGACTTAAAACTATCAGAAAACTTGGCTCTGATTTCCTGGAGAGCGCTCCCAAACACTGTCTGCACAGGGAGAAGGGGTGGAAAGCCTACAGGGTCTGCTTTTATGCAGTATTTGGAATTTTCCAACGTTTTCGAGTTCACAATAGAAATAGAAGGGAAAATACACAAATAGAGCAAAAAAAAGAAATAGAGCAAAAATACACAACTAGAAGAAATAGAGCAAAAATACAAAAATCTTGGCAAGAATTGTCCATTCCCACCTGGAATCCAACATTCCCGCCATGGGATCCAACATTCCCCCATGGGATCCAACATTCCACCCATGGGATCCAACATTTCCCCCTGGAATCCAACATTCCACCCATGGGATCCAACATTCCACCCATGGGATCCAACATTCCCCCATGGGATCCAACATTCCCCAATGGAATCCAACATTCCACCCATGGGATCCAACATTCCCCAATGGAATCCAACATTCCCCCCTGGGATCCAACATTCCCCAATGGAATCCAACATTCCCCCATGGGATCCAACATTCCACCCATGGGATCCAACATTCCCCAGTGGAATCCAACATTCCCCAATGGAATCCAACATTCCACCCATGGGATCCAACATTCCCCCCATGGGATCCAACATTCCACCCATGGGATCCAACATTCCCCCCATGGGATCCAACATTCCCCAATGGAATCCAACATTCCCCCCTGGGATCCAACATTCCCCCCATGGGGTCCAACATTTCCATCTCGGATCCAACATTTCCATCCTGGGATCCAACATTCCCCCCTGGGATCCAACATTCCCCCCATGGGGTCCAACATTTCCATCTGGGATCCAACATTCCACCCATGGGATCCAACATTTCCATCCTGGGATCCAACATTCCCCCCTGGATCCAACATTCCACCCATGGGATCCAACATTCCCCCCATGGGATCCAACATTCCCACCTGGGATCCAACATTCCCCCATGGGATCCAACATTCCCCCCAGAACCCAACATTCCCCCATGGGATCCAACATTCCCCCCAGAACCCAACATTCCCCCATGGGATCCAACATTCCCCCATGGGATCCAGCATTCCCACCTGGGACCCAGCATTCCCACCTTATCATCCAGCTGCCTGTAGAGGCTGGCGATCTCCTCGTCATATTTCTGCTTCTCCTCCGTGGAGATGCTGGCGACCACGGGGGTGATGTTATCAATGATTGGGGTGTTATCACAAGGCTCCAGGTTCTTCTGGTCCTTGGCACTGATCTGCTCCTCCTCAGGCACAGCTTCTCCTGCAGGGACACAGCTCATGAAATTCCTGCAATCCCAAATCCAGGGATTCTCCAGGACGGGCGTTCCTGGTCAAGGAAGGGCTTTGTGCCACTTCCAGGGATACGAATGACAAGGAAAAGGTGGGGAGGTGGCCGCCCTCGTGAGGGTGATGGTCCCATGGAAATGCAAACTCCCTGTGACGCCTCAGGGTTCAGATTTTCTGTGTTTCAGGCTCTGTGCTGCTTTAGTTGCAGCTCTGAGCTTCACATTCAGCGGTGCTGAGCTCTGTGCACAGAGCAGGGAGACAAAACAATTCCTGCTCCAGCTGGGCACCAAGGACAAATGAGCCAAATCTCAGGTTGGTGCTCCCAAGAGCACAAACAGCTGTGGAAGAGGTTTTACAGCAGCTCCTGTGAGCCACAGAGAAGTTTGACAAGAGGATCCATCTTTAACCCTGAAAGAGTTTTCTACCAAGGTCTTTGACATAGAAACCAAGAAGGAAAGAAGGATAAATAAGAGAAACCTGCAGCTGCCTGTTCCAATGAGCACTTTGTTTGTTTCTCGTGACCAATGAGTAAAGGGTAAACTTAGGAGCTTTGTAAGAATGTATAAAAAGCATAAAAATATATATAATAAAATACAAACAATAAAATAGATATAATAAAAACAGTTTGAAGCCTTCTGAAGATGGAGTGTGTTGCTTTGGACTGTCTCTGTCTCAACTACAACAAACCCCGTGGGCTGGAGAGAGAAAAACAAGCAGGGTGGGACTGCAGGGGCTAAAGCTGGGATGGGACAATGAACTGCAAGATGCAAATGGAGCAGAACTGATCCCAGGGACAGAGCCCGGGAGCGCTGGTGCATTTTGGGGCCATTTTGGTTCATCTTGGGTGCAGCCCTGGCTGGGCTCTGGTGCTGCCCAAGGTGGATCCATGGAGGAGATGCTTGGAATGAATCCCTGCTTTATTCTGGGACTCTGCCCAGCCCCTGCTCCAGGGCAGCCTGCACAAGGCATCACAGGCACTCTGTGAGGTCTTTTCCAACCTTGATGATCCCATAAAATCCAGCAGCAAGTTGAACACTGACAGCACAGAACTCCTGGCTCTCCTTTCACTCCCTTGATAGTCAGGATTAGCTCCATGGATTAACAGAGGTGTAAAAAAGTAGGGAAACCTCCCCAAGTTGCAGCCTAAAATCTGCTGGCATTTAAATATCTCTTCCTCCAGGGATTTCCAGCTCCAGGATGGACCAGCCCAGCTGTGTTTAAAACAATATTCAACTTTTACCTTGCAAATTCCAGCACAAACACCAACTTCCAGAGGTTGCCTGTGCACAGCAGACAATTCCCTACAAAATCTTCTCCCCAAGGAATATTTCCTTCAGGAGCAGCCCTGGGCTACAATGACAGCCTCAGAGATGAGGGATGGGTGAGCTGCTCATGGCAGAAATTAAACCCACCCTCACCAGAGGCTGGGGAAGCCCCTGGATGCTGCACAGGTTTCTCTGGGGGTGGGAAGGGGAGAAGATTTTTTCCTTTTCCAGGAAAAAACTCCAATATTTTAGCTCCTGAAAGTTTGCCAGCCATTCCTCTTGCCAATTTATCTCACAGGCAGGGGAACAGGTCAACAGGACCAATAGATCAAAGCCCAGAAAGGCTGAGTGAGGCCCCAGAGCAAAACAAAAAGGGCAAGAAAAAGCACAAGATGATTTTTTTTTCCCCAGCTGAAAGCATGGAAAAAGTGGAATTTGAAACCAAGCAGCATCACCTCTCTCAAGGTACTTGACTCCAAATGTTTTCTGCCCTATTTCTGAAGGCTTGATGGCATTTTCTATTATTAATGAGGGAAATGGGAATTGATTTTTTGCTGTTGAAGCAGGGAAGGAAAGGTGGGTTTGGTTAGAAGGCAGGGCCTTCTACACAAAAAATGTTCCTCAGCCTGTGGAGAATCCACCAGGATAAACATTTTGGGATTAAACATTCCCAAAAGGAATGTTTAATTTCTCATTCATTGGATGAGAACCTCCTGCCTGTAAAACACAGAAAAATTGGGCACCTGGAAGCTGAAATGCTCAGCTCACCCATTCCCTGACACCCTTTTAATTTGTAGAATAAATCCTTAATTCCTGGAATAAGTTGTCCTGCTGGAATATTGTCCAAGGTAGGATTGCTGGGACACTTCCCTTTGTAAACAGCCTCCATCCTTCCAGAGGATGGGAGTGCACAAGGTCAGACAAGAAATCAATGATCTTTTGAATGCATTGCTGGGTAACAGCAGCACCCAGGGAGGGGAGGAGGATATTTAAACAAAAGGATCCGTGCAGGCTTTTGTAAAAAAAAAAGCTTTGGTTTTTTTTTATTGTTGGTTTGGAGGTTGGGGGTTGATTTTTAAAATGGGAAATAATTCAAACTAAGGCTGGTTCGCTGCCAGAAATTATCTGCCAGTGTTCCAGACTGAATTACATTTTTAAAATCTGGTTTTTCCATAAAAATTCTTTCATTTGTGTGTATCCATATTCTGCCTCCTGTACCATCCTACAGCTGATGTTAGAGCCTACCCTGAACAGCAATTCCCCACTTTTCTAATCAGAAAATTGGCTGATCTCAACAAAAATTTTCATTTAGAAGCCACAGGAGCAGACAAATGGTGATTCCTCTAAGCAGATGCCACTCCCTGTCATTGTACTAAAGGACTAATTACTCTAATGTGAAATTCAATTATAAAAAAAATCCCCAAACCCAAGGTCCAATTACCTTAAAGCACAATGATTCTCATGCCTGAGGAGCAGAGCTATTTAAAAAAAACCCCAAATATAATGACATTTTTCCTTTTTTTATTACTATCATTAACAACATTAACATCAGTGATTCCTCCTGTGTTCTCTGCCCTGAAATCACCAATTCTGGCATTTTCACTGGTTTCTCCCACAAATGGCTGCTGGTTTCCCTGGTTTTTGCTTATTCACCTTCCGTTATTATTATGAACTGTGAGTTATAATGTGAATTTAGATGTAGTGGCCAGACACAATTAATAAAAATTGTGATTTTAGGGCAAGAATTCAATGCAGACACATTCAGCTCCCGGTTTTTGGCACCTACCATTCCTCCACCTGTTCAGCTCCAGCTCCAGGTGCTGGATAACATTCTTTAAACTCTTGTTTTTGTCCTTCTCCTTCTCATACTTCTTCTTCCACTCCTCTGCTGTCAGCTCCAGGTTCACAGACACTGTGTTCTTGATGGTCTTGGCCCTGCAAACAAATCCCAGGGCAGCTGCTTTGGGGTTTTTATCCCAGTGCAACCGCGGGGATTGGGGATTTTTCCATCATTCAGAGGGAAATGAATGGGGAAATTGTGGATTCCCCATCCCTGGAAGTGCCCAGGGTGGGGAAGGGAAGAGGAAAGGCAGGAAAGAGAGAGGAAAGAAAGAGGAATGGAAAAAAGGAAAAGGTAAGAGAGAGGAGAGGAAAGAGAAGAAGGAAAGGGAAAGAAGGAAAGGGAAAGAAGGAAAGGGAAAGAAGGAAAGGGAAAGAAGGAAAGGGAAAGAAGGAAAGGGAAAGAAGGAAAGGGAAAGAAGGAAAGGGAAAGAAGGAAAGGGAAAGAAGGAAAGGGAAAGAAGGAAAGGGAAAGAAGGAAAGGGAAAGAAGGAAAGGGAAAGAAGGAAAGGGAAAGAAGGAAAGGGAAAGAAGGAAAGGGAAAGAAGGAAAGGGAAAGAAGGAAAGGGAAAGAAGGAAAGGGAAAGAAGGAAAGGGAAAGAAGGAAAGGGAAAGAAGGAAAGGGAAAGAAGGAAAGGACATTCCTGCCTCCCCAGGCAAAAACATCCCAAATTTCAACCCTCTTAACAACCAGCACCACTTTATTATTCTGAAAGTGCTCAGCTCCAACCCAACCCAACCAACTGTGGCAGGAAATGCAAAGCAAGCAGAAAACAATGCCCAGCACCTACTCCAGCAAATCCACATTGAAAAGGGAAACCAAACCAATCACTATGAATTAAGAAAGCCTCAGATCTTTGCCCTTCACTGCTCAGACACTGAGTCCCTTCAAATGCCTCCAGTGCTGTTGAATAAAGCAGATAAGGAAAAGGATAACAGATAAACCCTCAGCAGTTTATAAAGCCCCAATGATTTGCACTCTGTGGCAAGCAGGACTTTTATTACCTTAAAAGTATTTTTTAAATAACCTTGTGCTTTTAAAATAATTTCCTGATGGTCAGGGTTTACACTTTGCTAAAAGCACAGCTCAAGTTTCCACTCATTCAACTGTACCAGGGCAAAAAAAAAAACCCCACCACACCAGGAAGATTCTCCTGATGATGGATGAAGCCCTTCCTGACAACTACAATTAAAAATGAGATAAAAACACGAGGAAAGATGGAGTAGAAAAAGAAAAAGCTGATTCACTACTATCAAAGGAGCACTTGTACAGTTTGATTGGTACAAGAGCTCCTCTGAAGATGGATTTCATTCCTGACATTTATTTTAATGGTGACATGACTCTTTCTTTTCCCAGGAAAGATCAGCAATCAGCCATGAGTCATGGACCTTCCCTTTAATGCCACCAAGCTCCTCAGTTGTGTCACATCAGAAAAATGAGACACAACAACCCCAGAGCCTGGAAAAGGACCCCCCATTCCCACCATTCCCACCCAAAATCCTGCCAGAGAAAGTTGTGCATGGATAATCCATGGGTTGCTCTGCACAGAGCACCAGTCCTCCCAGGGAAATACAAATTATTTCCTTCCAGACAATTCAGAATTCCTGGAAATTCAGTTGCTGTCCATGAGGGAGCGCCTCACAAATATTTCCCTGTTTTCCCAGTTCTTGCACTGCCATCCTGGTCCTCAGTGAGGATCACCCCCAAAATGTTCCTCCTCCCAGGAAACTGTTGAATATTTAGCCAGGATGGGCAGAGTCAGTCAAAAAACTGCCTTGCCCCAAAAAAGGGCAAATTTTACTCATTACTGGAGAGAGGAATGAAGCCAGGGGGAATGTAACCTGAAACTGCACTTGGAAGCTGCAGTTCAGAGTTGTTCATGCTCTTGATTTCATTCCTGCATATGAGGATCCTTGGTTTTGCTCAACACATGATCTGATCAGTAGAAATTTGGATCTTCAATAGCTAAAAACCATGTTCAGCTCACAATGGGGGGAAAAAACCTACAAGGCAACTCTTAAACCTGATTCTGCTCATGGCCACTGCCTCTTTTTGCAGTCCAGAAGCTCCACGTGGTGGAAAACAACCCAAATTTAAACAAAGACAAAGCTACTGTATCCTGAAACTGCTCAACTCTCTTTAAACACTCCTAACTTGCCAGTATTTTTCCTTTCTGCTACTACACAAATCAAACAAAACAAGTAATTTTCCGAAGGATCCCAGTTCTCCCCAATTACCACAAAAGCAGTAATTACATAATGAGCCTGACCTATTTCTGCAAACCTTCCCAATGCATTTCATATCACTCTTGTCAATAAACACGCAAGGAAGAGAAATTTTCTTTCTGGATCCTTCCATAATTTTTGTTCTTGAATTGTCCAGATCTCCAAACATCAGGTCCATGAGCTACCATGGCAAGCTCTCAAAGCTGTCAATATTACAGAGCCCACACTCTTTAATTTTCCTAATTTTTAGAGATATTTTTACAGCCAAAACAATGATCCCTGAGGTGGAATTCAAGGAGAAGACAACTCTTAAAAGCATCGACACCACTGTTAGACAAAGCAAAACTGAATTTTTCCACAGAAAACTGCCCAGTGCCTTTACCTTTCTTATCAGGCCAAAAATGAGATGTGGTGGAAAAAACCCCATTTTCACAGCAAGTCAAATGTCTTGTGTTCTACAACTGCTAATTTTTTTAAATTTTTTTTTTTTGCACAGTCCTAACTTGCTGGTATTTTTCCTTTCTGCTGCTACACAAATAAAACAAAATTTGGATTTTTTGAAGTCTCCAATAAAGCAAGACTGAATTTTTCCACAGAAAACTGCCCAGTAATTTTATCTTTCCCATAAAAATTCAAGGAATTAAGATAACATCTTAACTTTCCTGCAGGAAAATCAACCAGGAAGGAATTAAAGAACTTCTGATAGACATTCTTCCATGGATTGCCCAATCCTTCCCCACTTTTCAACCCCACTCTGCTCCCAAGCAGAGCAGCTGCTCCAACATTAACCTGGATTTTCCTGGAGGATTTTCCTGGAATCACTGGCAATAAAGAGCCAGATCTCTGAAGCTCTCCAGATTTCTTTACCAAAAAAAGCTCTGGATTTCAAGGGAGGAGGGATGCATCCAGGCTGATCCCATGGGACTCACCTCTGGCCAAACATCAGGGTGGACTTGGTCTCGGCCTCGTTGAAGACGGAGGGGGAGCAGCAGATGACGATGGTGGTCCTGCAGTTCCCCCCCAGGGAATCCTGCAGGATCCTGGTCATTTTGCTGTCTCGGTAGGGAACGTGGGTTTTCTAATCCAAACACAAGCAAAAGACAAGAACAATTGTTTTAACCAGAGAGGAGGTGTCCCAGATTGCAAGGTAAGATGTGTTCTATTGCCATCTGTATGGCAGCTGTCCTTTGTCAAGTGGGTATTTTCCTTATATCTTCCACAATCCCTCCTCCCTCTGGGGAGACACCTGCTGATAACAGCCATGGAATGTCCCTGCATGGCTGATAACAACTACAGCATCCCATTGGGAGATGTGAGCCCAGAGGGAGGAGCCAAGGATTCCTACCCAGATATAAACTGGAGATTCTGGAGCACCAGCCAAGCATTCCTGCCTGGATATAATCTGGAGATTCTGGAACACCAGCCAAGCATTCCTACCCGGATATAATTTGGAGATTCTGGAACACCAGCCAAGCATTCCTACCCGGATATAATCTGAGATTGTGGAACACCAGCCAAGCATTCCTAACTGGATATAATCTGGAGATTCTGGGACACCAGCCAAGCATTCCTACCTGGATATAATCTGGAGATTCTGGAACAGCAGCCAAGCATTCCTGCCTGGATATAATCTGGAGATTGTGGAACACCAGCCAAGCATTCCTGCCTGGATATAATCTGGAGATTCTGGAACAGCAGCATGGCTTCTGCACTGGATTCCCCAGAGGAACAGCAGCTGCCTCTTCCCCTGGATCTTCAGAGGAAGAGACTGAACCTTTCTACAGGATCCCTGCTCCAGCAGAACCAGCCCTGACACTGCAGGAGGGCTGAGCCACAATTCCCATTGGATTCTCCAGGATCCCTGCTCCAGCAGAACCAGCCCTGACACTGCAGGAGGGCTGAGCCACAATTCCCATTGGATTCTCCAGGATCCCTGCTCCAGCAGAACCAGCCCTGCAGCCACAATTCCAATGGTTCTGCTGCCAACACCCTGACCCACAGGGTGTCAGGCTGGGTTCTGACTCTGGCAGTGTTGTTTGTAGTTTACTGCATTGTTTTATTTTGTCCTTTTATTTTCTCCCCTATTAAAGAACTGTCATTTCCTGCTCCCATATTTTTGCCTGAGACCCCCTTAATTTAAAATCTATAGCAATTCAGAGGGGTGGGGAGGGTTTACATTCTCCATTTCAGGGGAGGCTCCTGCCTTCCTTAGCAGACTCCTGGTCTTTCCAAACTGAGACAGGAGGTGAGTCCACGCTGGCAGGAGCCACAATTTGTTGTGATTATGCCCAGATTTGGGAGCTGCTCCAGTGCCATCACTGAGAATTAATTCCCCATTTCGGGCAGAACAGCCAAAGTTCCACTGGTTTGTGACAACATTTTATTTGTTAATATTTTATTAACAGCCAACACTTTCTCCCTACTGAGATGAAACGTTAGCTCCTTTTACTCCATTCCTTTTTTTCTCTGGATGGCAAAGAAGCAGGTAAATAAATAAAAACCCCTCCTCACCCCCAGCCAGGATTACTTACAGTTCCCTCTGCCAAGGCCGAGATCACATTGCCCAGAGCAGACAAAGACTTATTGATATTTTTAGCTTCATCCAGAACTGCCCCCTCTGCTCCAGTTTTGCTGACCTGCAAAGAGAGCAGGAAAGAGTCAGGTTCTGCTCCAGCACAAAGCTCCAGCCCTGCAAAGCTGTGCCTAAAGATGCTCCTGGAGGAGCAAAACCCAGCTTAGCTCAGCATGGGCCGGGAGAATTTTACATCAACTTTTGACATCCCATTTTTATATCAACTTTTATAACTTTTTTGGGAGTGCAAGCCTGGAATAATTCCACTTTTCTCCCACTCCAAGAACAAGTTGTAATTTTATCTTAATTCAGGGAGAATTTTATTCAGGGAGAAGTCTGTGCTCACCTGAGGTCATTTGGGAACCACTCCCAAAGCCAAGCTGTCCTTACAGACAGGGAGCACCACCCCAGTGGTCCCAAAATGAGCATCTTGCCCTTTTATGCTTGCATGGACCAAAAAATATCAAAAAGCATAGATTTTCTTCATGGTCACTGCTTCCTTTTGCAGACCAAAAACAAGATGTGGTGGAAAACAACCCAATTTTCACAGCAAGACAAATGTATTGTGCTCTGCACTGCTAAATTTTATTTTACACAGTCCCAACTTGCTGATATTTTTCATTTCTGCTACTACACAAATAAAAAAAAAAATTGGACTATCTAAAGTATCCAAATACAGGATCAATCCATATATTTTTCTCTACATTAAAACTATCTCTACTTTCACCTAAAAATGCCCCTTGACATGAAGGAAAAGCAGTAGTGCCTTTTAAGAAGACAACCTACCCAAGAAATCCATACTTCAGCTTTTCTGTACCAAAACAAACCACAAAAGTTGATTTTTTCAGAGGAGAGGAGCACCTGCCCAGGCCCTCATTTTGTAAACATCATAAAGAGCTCTTAATTTAACAAATCTATGCAATCATAGACATTAATTACTGATTAATTACTCTGATGAATCACTTCTGCATTGTACCCATGGGTTATCAATTAACCCGTTCCGATGAGCAACCCAAAATCCCAATAAAGCTGATGTGAAACACTCTGGAGGACCCCAGAATGAGAACTGGGAAACATTTTTGCATTGCAGCACTCTTCCAAAGCATTCCTCTTTTGGTAAATAGATAAAAGTAATTTTCTGGGGTTTATTTTTCTACATTGGAAAGCAGGAATAGTCATCACAATCAAGATTCAGGGAGCTTTGAGCAGACTTGAAAACTGCATTAACTGCTGGTATTTCATTCATTTAATATGTGGAATAATTACAAAAAAACCCTGGAAACAGGACATGACAATATAAGCAAGTTAAAATATGTCTAATTTGATGAATTGCATTTAAATTTTATAAATATATTTAAATATTTTCTATAAATATAGAAATATATGTAACTTATATTAAAATTATTTCTATATTAAAATATATACATTTTATATTATTATATATAAATTATATAAAAATTACATTCCTTTTTTCAGCTACACAGACGTAAATGTCAAAGCATATAAAAATACACTGGTTCTACTCACTCCATTATAAATTCAGATTTTGGGAGGGTTGTCTTTGATGCCAATAATTCTGATCTGCTCTCCTTTTTTCCATCCCACATTCAAAAATAAAAATTAAAATAGCCTTTTTAATTATAATCTAAGGTGAGAGCTCTGTGAGACACCCTCCCATCCTCAGTGTGGGGTCCCAGTGGAGGAAAAAGAGGAATTTACCTTCTCACTGCCAGCCAAGTCCACCAGGTACAGCTTCCCACTGAGCTTCTTCTCTGTTTCCACGTTCTCCTGTTTGATGTTGATGAGGAAGATGCTGTGGCTCCTCGAGCTGTGCTCGTTCATGTCTGAAATCACAGGGCACAGCTTCTGCTAAAAATGCCTTTCAAACCTGGCAGGGGGTGTCCATCCCATCTGAATTCCCAAATCCCAGAGGAGCTGGGCAGGTCTTGGTGTGACTCACAGGATTCACAGAATTCAGAGGATTCACAGAATTCACAGGATTCGGAGGATTCACAGAATCACCAGGTTGGAAGAGACCTTCAAGATCATGGAGTCCAACCCAGCCCCAGCCCCTCAGCCAAACCCTGGCACCCAGTGCCACATCCAGGCTGTGTTAAACACACCCAGGGATGGGGACTCCACCACCTCCCTGGGCAGACATTCCAGAACTTTATCACTTTTTCCATGAAAAACTTTTCCCTGATATCCAACCTATATCTCCCTTGGCACAGCTCGAGGCTGTGTGCTCTGGGTGTGTCAGTTCCTGGAGACAGAGCCCAGGGCCAGCTGAGCACAGGCACCTTTCAGGAGCTGTGAGGGTGAGGAGGGCACCCCTGAGTCTCTTTTTCTCCAGGCTGAGCACCCCCAGCTCCCTCGGGGCTTCCTCTCAGGGTTTGTGCTCCCAGCCCCTCTCCAGCCTCCTTGTCCCCTCTGGATGTGCTCAGTGTCCCAAACTGAGGGGCCAGAACTGGGCACAGCACTCAGGGTGTGCCCTCAGCAGTGCTGAGCACAGGGGGAGAATGCATATAAGTATATACATATAAATATTTATAATCTATAAACATATAAATATAAATATATTCTTTTAGAAACTGATGTTCTGCCAGATCCACCTCTTGGATCAGGGATACCTTCCAGTATAAATTTGGGAAGAGGTCCTTTTATCCCCATTCATGCAACACAGCACCAACAGGTTTGGATTATTATGGGGTATAATTCCTGAAGGTTTGCTTGTTCTGCCATCCCTGGAACCCAACCCAAGGCCCTGCTTTGCTGGGAGAAACAGGCAGGGGTTGAAAACTGCCCTGCACTCTCTGGCTGCTGCTTGAGCAGGGAATTACGGCCCAGAGGAAAATGTAACTCCAGCATTTTATCCCTTTCTAACTCCAAACTATCTCCACTCCCAGCACCAGTCCCTGCTGGGATGGTTTATGGAGCAATCCCAGTTAATGCCAGGCCTGGAATTCCCAGTGCAGAGCTGGAAGTCACAGAGCCCCTGTACGAAGGCACACTCAATTAACTCAATTAACTGGCAGTGCTATAATTTCAGTGCTATAATTTATATATATTTCAGCAGCATTAAATCATCCACAAAGTCACTCCCAGGCCTTGATGGACAGGAGGTGCTGGAACCCAGGGTGCCATTTTTAGACTTTCTGTGTTTTTAAGAACAGACCCTCAAAAAAACACTATTTTTGACCTGAGGCCATAGAGAAAGCTTCCAAAATTGATTAATAACACTAAAATTACAGGTGTGGAGTTTGAATAGAAGTGTGTAATACCATACAGTAGAAAACTTAGAGTTTAAGGTTTCAGAATAGAGTCATAAATGTAAAACTAAGAGAAAAGTTTGAAAGCAGTAGCCAATTGTTCTCTTCACCTTCTTCTTCATAGGTTTGGGTAGGATTTTATAATTAGACAAAAAAATCCGCAATGCCAGACACAAGTAATTAGTTATTAAGTTAAAAGTAAAAATAATTTTTGTCATTTCTTAATTTGATAGTTTTTCCTTAAAAACATTGCAAAGATGGATACAAGACCATTTTTACAACTTATTGGTAATTATTATACAGTATTTTTAAAATTTATTTCTATAGTTTAATAATCTACTATATTTTATTTATTTATTTATATACTTTATTATTGTACAGTATTTTTCTTATTAGTAAAATAAGTAAAATATCTGTGTAGAACTCACAGCTTGAGTTTATTTTATTTATGGTTTATTTCTATAGTTTAATAATATACTATATTTATTTTTTTTATTTATATGCTTTAGTATTATACAGTATTTTACTTAGTAAAATAGAACTCACAGCTTGGGAAACTGCAATATATAAATATATACAGTACACATTTTAATATAAATATATAAATATATTTTATATGTTATATAAATATGTAAAAATTTTATGTGTAGATATATCAAAATATAAATATATGTAAATATATAAAATATATTTTATGTATAATATATAAAAATATATATTTAAAATAAAAATTTAATTTTATTTGCTGTGGAACTCAGCAGATAGTGTAGAACTCAATTGGGAAACTGCAATGTATAAATATATAGTATATATATTAATATAAATATATAAATATATGATATCTATTATATAAATAATATATATCTATATATTTATAGATATATATATCTATATGTATAAACATATATATATATTCTATATATATATTTTATATATATTTCTATATATATAGATATATATATATTCTATATAAATATATATTTATATATCTAAAATGTAAACATATAAAGTATATAAAATATATAAATAATATATTTAAAATAGAAATTAAATTTTATTTTAAAATAAAACATATTAAAAAAACCCATATGAGTCTAAACACAAAACACCATCTCAAACACCTTCAGCCCCAACCTTGACAGGAACAAAATCCCCAAGAACCAGCATTTATTGGTGAGTTCACAGCCTCCAGGGAGGATCCATGAATGCCCTGGCAGCAGCAGCCGCCCCTGGGGGAGGGAATTCCAGGGATTTGGGGACACTCACTTGTCACAGCCACGTGCCTGTTGGCCTTGCCCTCGTCGATGACATCCAGAACTTCCTCAGGGCTGGACACAAACCGTTCTGTGCAGCCCTGGGGACAGAGGGGGCAGTCAGCAGCGTTCCTTTAGCACTAATGAGCACGGTAATTAGGCACGGTAATTTAATTAGGAGAAGCATCAGCAGCCCCCAGGACCCGACCCCACCTCGGGCTGACTTCCAGGAAAACGTGGGACCCCATTTCCTTCCACAGGGTTAGAGACTCAGTGACATCCAGGCACACAGCATGAAGTTTTCCACAGAAAACATGCTGTTCCATGTTATTCCATGAAAGTTTTCAGTAACAACACATATTCCTAATTTGGGTTAGATTTCATACCCAAGTTTATTTAATTTAGTCAACCCCATGTTAATCTTTCTCCCTCAAACTGCAATACCAAGTGCAAAGTCATTCTCTCTCCATGCAGTATTACTGAATAAATTATTTGATCAATTTCTATTTGCTCCTCAAGCTGAGAATAAACAGAAAAATATTATATATATATATTATTTAGGCTCACATATGTTCATATCAAGCATATTGCATTCAAGTGAGGGCCCAGAAAGTCATAAAACAAATTCCTAACCCAGCCAATCTGTTCTGAAATATTGAGAGATTACAGCACCCATGTAGCAAAATATTAAAGAACAAAATTCCTCAAGTTGTTCTCTTTCATATCTGACATGAAAGAGGAATATGAATACTTAAAATTTAACAGCATCCTAACAAAATGGCAATGTTCAAAGTCAGGAGAATAAAACAAACATGATTCAAGCCCATTAATATTTCAGGAAACTTGTTTAAACCCAGGAGCCAACACAACTTGAACACTCAAGTCTTCAAACAGGAGCTGAATTATTTCAGCAAATAACACTGGATGCAAATGGAAATGTGTAAATAAATGCATTTGTGGGAAAGAATGAGAAGCTGGGGGTTAAATTATTCTTTTACCTTAACATAGGGGACTCTGTTTTTATCTTCATGTACAGCAAGGTTTGTCTTTGACACTGGAGAGAGACGTGGAGATCATCAGGAATATTCCAGAGGTAACAAACAAACAAACAAACAAACAAACAAATAAAGTGTCAGCTCCAGGCATGACAGACACATTTTGGGGATGGAAATTTGTATTTGAGATCTGCATTCAAAACAACCCACAGAAATTCCCCACTCCTAATGAACCTCCAATATTTCTGACACACAGAAATTGTTTCCTGCTCTGTCAATTTTGTACCTGCTCATTTAAATTTAACTTTGGGGCACAAAAGCTTTTGGTTACTGCTTGGGGGAATTAAATAAACCCAGACTAAGCTGGGCTTTGGCAAAGCAGAGGAGACAGGAGAGCAGCCTGGAATTCAGAGCAGCTCAGAGCTACATTTGCAGACATTTCTACCTTTCTAGACATTTCTACATTTACAAAAATTTTTATGTTTACAGCCATTTCTACCTATATAGCCATTTCTATATTTACACATATTTCTACTTTTGGAAACATTTCTATATTTACACATATTTCCACATTTACAGTGCTTTCTGTCCTCACACTGATTAACAAAATTCACTTTTATTAACACAGCCTGCAGAGGCAGAGCCATGAGCTGTGAGAGAAGCAGATGCTCCCCACCAGCCTCCCTGCCAGAAGCAAGGGATAATTCCAAACCACTCCCTGCACTGTGAAATCGGGTTTTTTATCATTTTTCCTTGCCAAGCCCTGCCTCTGAGGCTGTGAGATCCTCAGAGCTCTCTGATTCACAGCAGAGCTCGTGCTCTGCAGAGGCAGGTGCACAGCATCAGGTGGCTGGAACTGCCAAATTCTGCAGTTTAAATTTAATCCTCTCCCAAATAAAGGCACTGCTCCACCCCAGGCTTTGGGGCAAAGCTCTGGATGAAGGCACTCGGTCAAGTAAAGCACAGAACTTACCATCAAGCAGGTCCCTGATTTTGTCCAAATATATCTCAAAGTAGGAAACCTAATTAAATAATCACAAACATCACAGATGTAAACGTTGCTGATTTAATGTCTTGCTGCCTCTGTGTTTCCATCCCTGTCAAAGCACCAAACTAAAAATAAAACCCCACCTCCCACACAGTTTGAATCCCATCTTTCATGGGAACACATTTGTACCTTGAATGATTTACAAGCCATTGATCTTCCTCCACTTATCAATGGAAAAGTACACAAAAAAAAAAACCTGCAGACAAACCTTATCTTCTTTTTTTTATTATTTTTGTAACATAGGTAAAATTGACAAAAGAATATCAAACCAATCCAGCTCCTGCCATATCTGTGCAGCTGCAGGTTTGAGGATTATAAAAATTGTACATTGATTTTCACCCCCCAAAAGACAGAGAGCACCTTCACCATTCCATTTCCATAAGCCTCAGCACTATATATTAAATTAAACTTTTAAATGAAGCACATGTGGTGCTTCTGCCTTGAATCAAATCCAAAGGAGAAAATGAAAATGAGCTTTGCTGTAACAAAGAGAGACAATTGTCCTCAAAAAAGAAAACAAAAAAGAGGAGAATGATTGAATGAATGAGTTTCTTAATAAAAGGGGATTTGACTCACAGAAGGAAACAGAAATATGTGAGGGGAGTAGGGCCTAACCCTTCTCTAATTAAGGTTTGCCCAGGTTATTTAGCTGGAACACCACATGGCTGCATTCTAGGCATCAATAAACCCCTGGTATTTCATAAAGTCTCATTTTCTGCCATCTGAAAAATGTCTGGGCTTTTTACACAGATGAGTTGAACTTTCCACATAAAACTGCTATTAAACACAAATATATTTTGAATTTTTGCCTTTACTTCCCCATTTAAAGCCCTCCTCTGGACCAGCTGATTCCAACAGCCCAGTTAGGCCAGACTTAATATCTCACATTGAGAGCCCACACTGCTCCAGAGGAGGGACCAAATTCTAAATGGATCCCCATTAGAGAGGGGGAGGAAAAAATGCCATTAATTTTCAGAGCTTCAATTATTATTCCATGATTATTAGTTCAATTATGAGGAGAGTGGGACAGTTTGGTTAAACCCAGGCTGCTGACAGAACATTGCTCTCCCTGACAGCTCAGGCAGCTTTTTTGGGAGAGATTCATCAGCTCTGCTGGGAAATCTTTGGGAAAATTGTGGGATTTCCAATGGGACAGGCCAGGAATTCCCTCCAGGAGAGGAGGGATCAGTGGGAAATTCAGAGGGGTCTCTCCATATTTTACAATCCAAGGTCTCTGCAAGTATTTCATGGTTTATTTGGAATATTTTCAATTCCAATTTGGAATAATTCTTCTGTCTGTACCTCACTGCTGGGAAGGTTCCCATAAAACAACCAAGCCCTTCCAGAAGCTGGTTCAGAGGTACAAGATGAGTAAAATAATAATAATTTATAGACAGGCAGACATTTCTGCCCTCACACTGATTAACTTTTACAAATAACTGTGTCCTCACATGGATTAACTTTTACAAATAATTGTGTCCTCACACTGATTAACTTTTACAAATAATTGTGCCCTCACACTGATTAGCTTTATAAATATTCCTCTGGGGCTACTTCAAGGGATTTAATGCAAATAGCACTAAAAAGTAAATTAACTTTTAGTTAATTCAAAGTCAGTAAATCTAACTTTTAGGTACAAAAAGCTCCAGTCTCAGAGAGCAGCAGGAGAAGGGACAGTGGCTTCACACCCACCTGGGCTCAGCGACTGCAGCTTTTAGGTCTGGCTTAGTTTTGGGGCAGGGATGACACAGAAAACTCCTTTTCCCTGCAATCCATGGCAATTATTTTACTGAAAATCCCATTTTGCTGATGTCTGCTTGGACAGAAGCTCAGCCTGATCCCAGCTCTGCAGAGGGACCAGAGCCCCCAGAGCTGAGAGCTCCCCAGGAGCCCACATGGGCAGGGGAAATTCTGTTCTTCTCCCAGGGATTTGGGAGCTCACATGGCTGGGATCAAGGAAAGGGCCCATAAAAACCCTGCATCACCATCAGAGGGAATTCAAAAATCCCTTCTGAGCATCCATGGACTGCCCAAGCTCTCCCCACCTTCCATCCCACATCCTGGAGACAGCATCTCAGGATTTTCCCAAATGTCCCTGGTATTTATGGTCAGGACCAGCAGGGTCCAAGCTCTGGAGGAGCTCCAGTCAATCAATTTTTGGTTCCAGCAACCCTGAGCTGGACACACCCTCCAGAAAATAAAAAATAAGAAGCAACATCAGCAACAAATCTTGGAATTTGTGTGGTAAAAGGGATGAAGGGAAAAAAAAAAACCCCAAAAACCAGAAGATGCCAAGGCAGATTTCCCATGGATTGTCCCAGCCAAGCCATTCCAAAAGGGTGACTCCACCTAAATTGCACCCCAAAATTCCATGTGGATGTACCTTGATGTGGAACTCCAGGTTCTCATCCATGGAGTAGATGTGGTCGAAGATGTCGTGGGCGATCCTGGGGATGATTCCCATCAGCTGAGGGTCGTGGAGCTTCCCCTGGGGACAAAACCCAAAGGTGGCACCAAAGGGGGTCCCACGGCTGCCTTATTTCAGTGTTGTGTTATTTACAGGGGTAAATAATATGGTAAATAATATGGGAGGGCCTTGTTGATTTTATGGATATATTGATCTGTGCTTTAGATTGTAATTAGGGAAATCCAGGTGTAAATCCTGAAGTGTGAGGGACACTCAGCCACACCTGCCACTGCTCAAAATCAGTGGAAATTTCTGTGGATTTTTATTAAAAATAATAATATTTTATATATATATATATATATATATATATATATATATATATATATATATATATATATATATGTGTGTGTGTGTGTATAATGTATTTATATGTACCTGTATAATATACAATAATACGTATATATGTATTTTTTTTTTTATATATGTATATATGCATGTATGTATGTATATATAAAAAATCAATATTTTAGACTGTATTTAAGGAAATCCAGGTGTAAATCCTGAAGTGTGAGGGACACACAGCCACAGCTGTCACTGTTTAAAATAAGAAGAAATTTCTATGGATTTTTATTAAAAATAATAATATTAAATATATATGTGTGTGTGTATAATGTACTTATATGTACCTGTATAATATATAATAATATGTATATATGTATTTATTTTTATATATATATGTATATATGCATGTATGTATGTAGATATTAAAAAATCAATATTTTAGACTGTATTTAAGGAAATCCAGGTGTAAATCCTGAAGTGTGAGGGACACTCAGCCACAGCTGTCACTGTTTAAAATAAGTAGAAATTTCTATGGATTTTTATTAAAAATAATAATATTTTATATATATACACATATATATATATATGTGTGTGTGTGTGTGTGCATGTGTGTATAATGTATATATATGTACCTGTATAATATATAATAACATGTATATATGTATTTATTTTATATATATATATATGCATGTATGTATGTATGTATATATTAAAAAATCAATATTTTAGACTGTATTTAAGGAAATCCAGGTGTAAATCCTGAATTGTGAGGGACACTCAGCCACACCTGCCACTGTTTAAAATAAGTAGAAATTTCTGTGGATTTTTATTAAAAATAATAATATTATATATATGTGTGTGTGTCTGTGTGTAATGTATATATATGTACCTGTATAATATATAATAATATGTATATATGTATTTTTATATATATATATATAAGAAATCAATATTTTAGACTGTATTTAAGGAAATCCAGGTGGAAATCCTGAAGTGTGAGGGACACACAGCCACAGCTGTCACTGTTTAAAATAAATTTCTATATAAATAAAAGTAGAAATTTCTATGGACTATTATTATTATTATTATTATTATTATTATTATTATTATTATTATTATTATTATTATTATTATTATTATTATATTTTGTTTATATATTATATATTTATATAGTATTTATATATATAATGTAATGTATAATATATATTACTTTTATACATTATATATAAAATTATGGTTATTTTTGTTATATATATTTTAACACACATATATGTATGTATATATTTTTAAAAATCTATATTTTTGACTATGTTTAAGGAAATCCAAGTGTAAATCCTGAAGTGGAAGGGACACTCAGCCACAGCTGCCACTGTTTAAAATCAGTAGAAATTTCAGTGGATTTTTATTTAAAATAATAATTTTGTAGTAGTATATTTGATTATTATATTTTGTTATTAAATATAATTACACATTTTATAATATATTATATAATATATAGTACATATATTACTTTCATATATTATATATATAATTATTTCTGTTTTTATTCTATTTTTAACATACATATATGTTAAAAATCTTATATTTTAAAAATCTGTATTTTAGACTATATTTAAGGAAACCCAGGTGTAAAAGCTGAAGTGTGATGGACACTCAGCCACAGGTGCCACTGTTCAAATCAGCAGAAACTTCTGTGGAATTTTTATTTAAAATAATAATTCATTATTAGTAGTATTAATACTATATGCTATTATTACATTTTGTTAGGAAATATAATTATATATTGTGGTTTTTTAGATAAATTTATGATTTATTTGGATACATTTGTGGTTTATTTAGATATGTTTGTGGTTTAGATAAATTTATGATTTATTTAGGCAAATTTGTGATTTATTTAGACAAATTTGTGATTTATTTAGATCCTTCCCACCCAGCTGATTTAATTTTGATTTCATTTTTGCCCGGTACCTCCATGGTGTGTGTTTTTCCTGATGAGGTCTGTCCATAGGCAAAGATGGTGCCGTTGTAGCCTTCCAGAACATCTGCAAGAGGAAGGAAAACAATTCAAACTCTTTAATGACACCCTCCAGATGAATAATCAGCATTTCTCAAGTCTTTACAGTGCTGAAGCTGAAATAGGAAGTAGTTTTTGCAATAAAAAATGGGAAAAATACAAGATATTGAGCTAATTTTAGACTAAAAAAAACCATAATAAAATCTAATTTAGAGAATTACAGGATTATTGGAATATCTCTCCCTTTCTTGGGAGAAAAACATCTCAGGACATCAGATATCAGCCAATATATCTCTGGAACACAGAGAAGAGAAAGCTGGACTGCATTTAAAACCAGTACTTGAAACCAAAGCTGGACTGCATTTAAAACCAGTATTTAAAACCAAAGCTGGACTGCATTTAAAACCAGTATTTAAAACCAAAGCTGGACTGCATTTAAAACCAGTATTTGAAACCAAAGCTGGACTGCATTTATAACCAGTGTTTGAAACCAAAGCTGGACTGCATTTAAAACCAGTATTTAAAATCAAAGTTGGACTGCATTTAAAACCAGTATTTAAAACCAAAGCTGGACTGCATTTAAACCCTGGGGAAAATTCAACAAATTCAAATAAGATATTCCTTATTATAAACTCCACATTCTATTTTCCACTTCTGTACCACATCTCATGGCCTCATTCATTTCCAAACCCTCTGCAAAAAAAAGGAGAAAGTCAAGTGAGGAGGAATTTGAAAATCAGCTCCTCTCAGGGCAGAATGAATCATTTGATATTGGGTTCAGAGAGAAAAATATTGAATTTGCAGGGGTTAATGCCCAATTCCAGCAATTGCAGAGGCCTGTAAATTGTATTTTGTGGTGTTTCCCATCCTCTGGATCTCAATTAATAGAGGTTTCCTTATATTATATTATATTATATTATATTATATTATATTATATTATATTATATTATATTATATTATATTATATTATATTATATTATATTATATTATATTATATTATATTATATTATATCATGTCATGTTATATTATATTATATTATATTTCATTGTATTACATTTCACTATTTATATATCATAATATATCATATCATATTTAGTATCTATTATATATATTATATATAATATTATTATTAAATAACACATATAATACTATTATATAATAATATAATATATAATATGTATTATATCTATTATCATATATATTATATAATATATATTACATTATATAGTATATATTATATATACTATATATAATATACATAAAATACATTACATATATATTAAATAAAAATAATTAAATTATATTATACAATATATATTATACATTATAATAAATTAAATTATATTATTATAATTTATATATTATATAAATAATTATATATAATATAATATATATTATATATTATATATAATTTTTATATATAATATACATTATAATAAATTAAATTATTTTATATCATACATATTATATATTAAATTGAATTGTATTATATATTTTGTTTTCTATTAATTAAATTACATTATTTATATAAACACACAACCTCCTTATTTGCCTCTCCATGTAGGTGCTCCAGACAGGAAGGAAGGTGAAATGAGATACATCAGAAAAATATAAAAGGAATCTTGAACTTGAAGAGAATGCCAATGTTAGAGGCCATAATTACTGCCCTTCTGGAATTAACAATTAATTTTTAATTAATTTAGCATCCTCATCTGCTCACAGAAACAGAGACACTGCTTATCCTTGCTTTAAGGAAACAAAGTTTAAAATATTTGATAATAAATAATATTTGAATGGATAAAAAATTAATACAGTGGTAGTATTCCATATGGGTTTGTTACTAATATTTCATCTTGGTGCCAAATTTGGTTGAATGTTTAAAAAATAGCTTGAATTAAAAGCAAAAAGGGAAAAAAGGGGAGAAAGGGGGAAAAAGGGAGGAAAAGAGAAAGGAGGGAAAGGGGAAAAAAAGGGGAAAATAGGGGGAATAAAGGGGTGTAAAGGGGGAAAAAGGGGAAAAATAAGGGGAAGAGGGTGGAAAAGGGGAAAAAGGGGGTGAAGGGGGGAATAAGGGGGAATAAGGGGAAAAATTGGGGGAAAATAATAGGGGAACAATAAGAGGGGACCAATAAGAGGGGACCAATAAGAGGGGACCAATAAGAGGGGAAAGTAATAGGGGACCAGTAATAGGGGAACAATAATAGGGGAACAATAATAGGGGAACAATAGGGAGGAAAGGGTGAAAACCCGGGGGAAAATACAGGAAAAAAATTGAGGGGAAAGGGTGAAAAAGGGGGGAAAGGAGGAAAAAGGGGGGAAAAAAGAGAGGGGAAAAATGGGGGGAAAAAAGGTTTTTATGGCCAGGTGAATGTAAGGAACCATCTGAGCTCATAGCCAAGGGGAAATAACCTGATTAATGAACTGTTATGTAAGAAAATTGCTCAGAATTTGCATCAATATTTGCATTTTGCTGGAGGAAGCAGAGATCAGCAATCTACCTTCCCAATTAGCAAAACCCACCTTATCCTATTAAAAAAAAAAACAAAACCAAAAAACCAAAACCAAGCACCAGCCCTCTGCATCACCTGCAGTGAAAACAAGTCAGAAGTGTCAGGTCTGAGGTTATTTTTGGTGGAAGATTTTCCACCTTCAGTCATTTACAGACCATCTGTGCACTGAACCCAGGAAGAAAAAACCCAGACAAAAAACCTGCACACAACTCCAGAGGGAGAGGAGGAAAAAAAAAATCTGATTAAAAAAGACACTGAAGCAAGATCAGGTGGGATTTTTACCTCGTTTCCAGAAAAAAAGAAATAATAAATCCAAGTGTTTTTCTCAGTTCCAACTCTCCCCTCAGGGATTTCCACCACACACACAAGGCCATGGCCACATTTTTAGCCCTGATATTTCTCTTTTTCACCCCTCATCTCCCCAGTTCTACAACTCAGCATTTGAAGCCCAAATTTGTAACCAGAGAAGTCACTCAGCTCCCAAGTGAGAGCAACCCAGCACCCCAAAAAAAAAATCATTTATCATTTAAAGGCATTTTCTCCTCCTCCCAGCACACACAAATGGGCACTGAGGTGCTCCAGTGCTTCCAGGCATTCCACCTCCATGGAATTGTAGGAAAAAGCAAAATCCAGGCACACACGTCCAGCTGGGTGGATTCAGGAGATAAAAACTGGGTTTTGGCAACAGTTTTTATTATTTTATTTTATTATTTTATTAATTCATTATATTATTTTCAGTTTTAAACTATTTTATTTTCATATTATTCCATTATTTCATTTTATTATTTCACTATTTTTATTTTTAATTATTTTCTTTTATATTACTCCATTGTTATTATTTTATTCTATTTATTTTAAATTATTTTATTTTTTATTATTCCATTGTTATTACTTTATTATATTTATTTTCAGTTTTATTTTTTCTTATTCCATTATGTTATTATTTTATTTTATTATTTTTAATTTTTTAAATTTTTTATATAATTCCATTATTTTACTATTTTACTTTATTATTTTTATTTTTCATTTCATTTTTTAAATTATTCCATTTTTTTATTATTTTATTTTTAGTTTTTTAATTATTTTGGGGTTTATATTATTCCATTTTTTAATTTTTTTATATTATTCCATTATTGTATTACTTTATTTTTAAATTTTAAAATTATTTTCATTTTATATTATTCCATTTTTTATTTTATTATTCATTTTTTCCATATTTTAATCCATTTATTAATGAATTTTAAAATATTTTGGTTTTTATATTTTTCCATTATTTTATTAATTTATTAATTTATTTTATTATTTTAAAAATTTTAATTATTTTAATTTTTATATTATTCCATTATTTTATTATTTTATTAATTTATTTTATTATTTTAAAAAAATTTAATTATTTTAATTTTTATATTATTCCATTATTTTATTATTTTATTGTATTGTATTATAACGGAAGGGACCTTAATGATCCCTCCCACCCCTGCCATGAGCAGGGACATCTTCTGACACCTCAGGGTTTGGCTTTTCTGTGTTTCAGGTTCTGTGCAGTTTCAGTGTAAAAGGGACAATGTTTAAGGGATGCTGAGCTCTGTGCACAGAGCAGGGAGACAAAACAATTCCTGCTCCAGCTGGGCACCAAGGACAAATGAGCCAAATCTCAGCCCAGGAGCACAAACCCCGTGGGCTGGAGAGAGAAAAACAAGCAGGGTGGGACTGCAGGGGCTAAAGCTGGGATGGGACAATGAACTGCAAGATGCAAATGGAGCAGAACTGATCCCAGGGACAGAGCCCGGGAGCGCTGGTGCATTTTGGGGCCATTTTGGTTCATCTTGGGTGCAGCCCTGGCTGGGCTCTGGTGCTGCCCAAGGTGGATCCATGGAGGAGATGCTTGGGATGAATCCCTGCTTTATTCTGGGACTCTGCCCAGCCCCTGCTCCAGGGCAGCCTGCACAAGGTGTTTTCCTCCCCTTTCCACGCAGGGAATCTCAGCAGATCCAGCCCAGCAGAATTTCACAGCCTGCACTTCACCAGGCTTTAAAACTGAGGTAAAATGGGAGGAAATCCAAGCCCAGAGCTCGAGAGCATCACCCCAGGGCTGCTCTGCTCTCCCTCCATCCCTGTCTTGCCCTCTCCCCTTCATCCTTCCCCTCCTTGTTCTCTCCTTCTCTCTTCTCCCCCTTTTCTTTCTCCTTTTCTTCCCCTCTCTAACCCTGCCTTTCAAAACACCTGCAGAGTCCAAACCTACACCTGTGGAAAACTTTCACCCAGGATTTTGGGAAGTTTTTGCCATTCCATTTGGTTCACAAAGAAAACTCAGCCAGCAATTCAGCTGTTCTGAAATCAAAATAATCCCTCTCGCAAAGGATTTTATTCCTCTCACCATTTCCAGAGCCAAACCAGCTTCCACAGGGGATATAAAAGCCCCCACAAATCCACCAGCAGCACACCCTGGAGGGCTGGAACAGCTCCCCAGACTCCCAGGGCTGTGTCAGCAACCTGAACTGATGATCCCTGAGCTCCACAAATGCAGATTTTACTCAAGGCTCTCCCATCTGAGGGCAGAGCTGCTGAAATCAGACCCCTCTCAGAAGAATTCTGACTCATTTCTGCTCTCCAACGTCAAATAATTTCCACTCTGGTCCTTCCCCCATCACCTGGGCTACCCCAGGGTGGGCTCCTCGAGGCTGATCTGAGTGAGCCAAACAATTTCCTGCAGAGGGTTTGAAGCAGGACCCCAAAAAAGCAAAATAAAGACCAAGGGCAGGGCTTTGGAGGGGACAGGGACACCCCACAAGGCCAGGGAACAACGAGGGCTCTGCTCATCACCCAATATTGGGTGATGCAGGGGGGTCACACATCCAAACCTCAGCTCCAGGGGTTTGTTTGGACAGAAAAATGAAGAAAAAATCCGGGTGGGGTTTTTGGGGTGTCCTGTGCAGGGCCAGGAGCTGGGGTGAGGATGCTATGGGTGCTCTCCAGCTCAGCATCTTCAGTTTGATAGTTTTATCAGTATCAGCAAGGATGGGTGATCCAGCACCAGAACCAAGTGTGAGGGTGATTATTGTTTTTACATTATTATATAAATATTACATAAAATATTATTTAGATGATTATATTAAATATTATCTCTTTTATAAATTATGGGGGAGTACAGCCTGTGATTAAAATGCACTCCAAAAAATTGGATTGTCAAGTGAAAACCTGGAAATTTACACAGTTTATGAAGGTTTTGTTCCAAGAACCAGGGTGTTTTCCACAGGGTACCTGTGCCCTCACTCAGTTTGAAATTCAAACTCTCTGCATGCAGAGCAACTCCCAGACCAGGCCCTTCCATGGCCCCACTCAGTTTTACACCCACTCATTTTACATACCCACTCTAATTTTACAAACACTCAATTTTACAGAAATTCCACGCTCATCCTGCACTGAACTGCACCAAAAGCACACTTTTTGTCCCTTATATCCCAAAACCCAGATTTGTGTGGAATAACGAGGAGAGAACACAGAACAACTGCTGCAATTCCTTCAGCTCTTTTGTTTGGGTTTGTTTTTTTTTTTCCACCCAGACAACCCATTAAAAAAAGGAAAATACTTGGAATTACTGATGCTAAACTCTCCAAACATTCATTAGCCAGTGTTTAAACAGCTGGAGGGCACAGAGACATCCTCTCCCCTGCCCCAAGGAGGGACAATAAGCAAGGACAACACCTACCTTTGACAATCTGCTTGGCACAGGCATTATAAACTTGTTCCTGGGTTGTGTTGGGAGGTAACACCCTGTCAAAGACATAGGGCTTCCCTTGCTGCAAAAAAAAAAAAAGAGAAATTCCATGAGATAAAGAACATTTCTTGCACTTTACCAGCCCAGTTTCCCGGCCTGGAATGCAGGATTTCCCACAGAGGAAGCTGGGCAGGGCACTGCACAGAGGAATGTTTTGTGGGCTGAACATATGGGATATTTTGGGTGCTCCACAGCTGTGTTTTGTTCTGTGGCTGGTAAATAAGAGGTGGCAGATGTTCCCTGTGTGCTCACACTGGGGTCACAGCCATGGATGTGGGACACAATCAGCTGGAACAGCAGGAGCTGGGTATTTCCTTCCCCTCCTGGGAATTCAGGGGGAATGGCCATCAATTAAATATAAATTTTGGGGAAATAGCCAGGTAAATACTGGGGGAATAATCCTGTAAATACTGATGGAATAATCCTGGAAATATTGGGGGAACAAACCTGTAAATATTGGGGGAATAAACGAACCTGTAAATATTGGGGCAATAAACCTGTAAATATCAAGGGATAAACACTGTAAATATTTGGAGAATAATCCTGAAAATATTGGGGAAATAATCCTGTAAATATTGGGGGAATAGCCTTGTAAATATTGGGGGAATAATCCTGTAAATATTGGGAGAATAATCCTGTAAATATTGGGAGAATAATCCTGAAAATATTGGGGGAATAGCCTTGTAAATATTGGGGGAATAATCCTGTAAATATTGGGAGAATAATCCTGTAAATATTGGGAGAATAATCCTGTAAATATTGGGGAGAATAGCCTTGTAAATATTGGGGGAATAATCCTGTAAATATTGGGGGAATAATCCTGTAAATTGGGGAAATAGCCATGTAAGTTTTGGGGGAATCAACCTGCAAATATCAAGGGAATAAACCTGTAAATACTGGGGAATGATCCTGTAAATACTGGGGCAATAACCCTGCAAATATTGGGGGGATAATCCTGTCAATACTGGGGGAACAATCCCATAAATATTGGGGAATAATCCTGTAGATATTGGGGGAATAACCATGTAAATATTGGGAGACTAATCTTGTAAATATTGGGGGAATAACCAGGTAAATATTGGGTGGATAATCCTGTAAATACTGGGGGAAATAGCCATTCAAATATTAGGGGAATAATCCTGTAAATACTGGAGGAATAGCCAGGTAAATATTGAGGAATAATTCTGTAAATATTGGGGTAATAACCAGGTAAATATTGGGGGAATAATCCTGTAAATATCAAAGGAAAAACATGTTAAATATCAAGGGAACAATCCTGCAAATATCAGCAGAATAACCCTGTAAATACTGGGAGAATAAATCTGTTAATATTGGGGGAAATAGCCATGTAAGTTTTGGGGGAACAAACCTACAAATATCAGAGGAATAAACGAACCTGTAAATATTAGGGCAATAAACTTGTAAATATTGGGGGATAATCCTGTAAATATCAAGGGATTAACCCTGTAAATATTGGGAGAATAATCCCAAAAATATTGGGGGAAATATCCATGTAAGTTTGGGGGAATAAACCTGCAAATATCAGGGGAATAAACCTGCAAATATTGGGGCTATAACCCTGTAAGTATGAAGGCAACAATCCTGCAAATATTGGGGGAATAGCCATGTAAATATTGGGGAAATAAACCTGTAAACATTGGGGAAATATCCATGTAAATATCAAGGGAATAACCATGTAAATATCAGAGGAATAACCCTGTAAATACTGGGGGAATAGTTATGTAAGTATTGGAGAAATTGCCATGTGAATATTGGGGGAATAATCCAGTGAACATCAGGGAAATAGCCACATAACTATTGGGGAAATTGTAATGTAGGTGTTGGGGGAATAACCGTGTAAATATCAGGGGAATGATCCTGTAAATATTGGGGGAATAAACCTGTAAATATTGGGGAATAGTTATACAAGTATTGAGGAAATAGCCATGTAAATATTGGGGGAACAATCCAATAAATATTGGGGGAATGATCCAGTAAGTATTGGGGGAATAAACCTGCAAATATCGGGGGAATAAACCTGCAAATATTGGTGGAATAATCCGGTAAATACTGGGGGAATAAACCTGCAAGTATTGGGGGAATAATCCGGTAAGTATTGGGGGAACAAACCTGCAAATATTGGGGGAATAATTAGGTAAGTATTGGGATAATAGCCCTGTAAATATTGAGGCAATAACCCTGTAAATATTGTGGGAAGAGGTATGTAATATTGGGGAAATAGCCATGCAAATATTGGGGGAATAACCCCGTAAATATGGGGAGGAATAATCCTGTAAATATCAAAGGAGAAACCCAATAAATATTGGGGCAATAACAGCGTAAATATCAGGGGAATAATCCTGCAAATATCAAGGGAGTAACCCAGTAAATATTGGGAGAATAATCCTGTAAATATTGGGGCAATAACCCTGTAAATATCTGTACAAGTTTTGCTGTTCACTCCTACAAACCAGCGAAAGCTGTGCTGTAAGAAAAGCCCAGAGAGAAAATGAAATTTGCTGTAAGAAAAGCCCAGAGAGAAAATGAAATTTGCTGTAAGAAAAGCACAGAGAGAAAATGAAATTTGCTGTCCTGAGTTCTGCTGAGGCCAAGGTGACCCAGAGCTGTCCCAGTCCAGTCCCAGCCCGCCACTGGTTTCATTTCCCTGCTGAAAACACAAATGTGCCACCAAAAGCACAGCTCAGAGCCAAACCAGGAGCCCAGCCCAGCCACTGCACCCTCAACTGGGATTTTATCCAGGAATTGCTGATTTTATTCAGGAATTCCTGATTTTAATCCAGGGATTGCTGGGATTTTATTCAGGGATTGCTGGGATTTTATTCAGGAATTGCTGGGATTTTATCCAGAAATTGCTGATTTTTTTTTTCAGGAATTGCTGGGATTTTTACCCCCAGCACCAACAAATCACTTCCCACATTGTGGGAATGGCCCCACAGTGACATTTTGGGAAGAGCTGGTGTCACCCCAAGCCCCACAGTGACATTCTGGGGGGGCTGGTGTCACCCCAAGCCCCACAGTGACATTTTGGGGGCCTGGTGTCACCCCAAGCTCCACAGTGACATTTTGGGAAGGGCTGGTGTCACCCCAAGCCCCACAGTGACATTCTGGGTGAGCTGGTGTCACCCCAAGCCCCACAGTGACATTTTGGGTGAGCTGGTGTCACCCCAAGCTCCACAGTGACATTTTGGGTGAGCTGGTGTCACCCCAAGCTCCACAGTGACATTTTGGGAAGGGCTGGTGTCACCCCAAGCCCCACAGTGACATTTTGGGGGGGCTGGTGTCACCCCAAGCCCCACAGTGACATTTTGGGAAGGGCTGGTGTCACCCCAAGCTCCACAGTGACATTTTGGGGGGGCTGGTGTCACCCCAAGCCCTGAGCTCCCTGATTCCCAAGTGACATTCCCACACGGATACACAAGAAAACCTTGATCCCTCCTTGCAACAACTGTCACTGCTCACAAGGCACGAAGACCCCTAAAATCAGATTTTTGCGGCACTTCAAAGGCTGATCAATCCCCCACCCCCAGCACAATATTTCCATTTAAATCACTTTATCCTTTATCCAGCACAGATGCGCAGCATCCTCCTCGTCTCCCATCACAGCTCCTGCTGTTCCCCCTTTGCCAAGGCACCACTGACCAGAAAACCAAGACAAATTAACCCCTTCAGAGCTGAGGAGGTGGCTGGAGCCCCATTTCAGCTGAGGGAGGTGCCCCCAGAGCCAGTGGCAGCGAGGCTCTGCTCAATTCACCGTGTTTGTCACACTTTGATTCGACTTCCAGAGATCCCAGCAGCAGCTCCTGCTCCTGCAGCTTGGGGGAAAGGAGGCAGGGAGGGCTGAGCCTGTGATGTGTGATCCTGTTTCGGGTTTGGAGTTCCAGCATGAGGAGGGCATTTCCAAGCGGTTCAGGAGATAATTCCCAGGTTTGGGCCCACCCAAGGACCCCCCTGTAGGACACAAGAGGTGACTCCTGATTCCAGACCTCCCCCATTCCCAGGAAATTGGGGGAGCAGCCAGCACCCACCCCAAATTCTGTCTCTCCACACCTTCCCACGCTGGGATGCTCCCAGGCAGCCAAAGCTCTGCACTCCCAGCAGGAGCAGGGCCCAAATATTCCAGGGCCATTTCCCAGATTCTCAGAATTTTACCTCCTTTACACCCCCACTTTCTCATCCCAAGCTCCAGGCCAAAAATCCTACAGATACACAGCCTCAAACATCCATTTATCCTCTGCTGCCATCAATCCAGCCCTTCCACAGAGCATCCCACACCTGGAATATCAGGGAGCCTCAAAAAAACCCCAATTTTATCCTAATTGTGCCCCACGCAGCTGGAAGAGGCACTGCCTGCAAATGGGATTTATCTGCCCAGGCTGAAAAGCTGCAAATGTAAACCAGCAACCCATAAAAAATGTGCTCCACAGGTCAGCTTTCCTCCTCAGGAGGTTTTGGGGGTTTTTTTGGAGGCTGAAAGGCTGGAAAAATCTGAAGGAAATAAGGTAATGTGGGGGATCACAGAGCATCTTCACTGACTGCACACAATGGGAGCAGCTGGGGGGTTTGGGGAGGGGTTTTGTGCTTCAAACCCACATTAATCCCCTTTTTTTGTTTTCCTCCAGGAGTTCCTGGCTGGGTCTCTGGTGTTGGAGAAGTGTTGGGATCTTCCTGAGCCTTCCTTGTGCGCCCCCAGCTCCTCGCTGCCACATCCACCCGGCTTTGTGGGGTTCTTTGGGTTATTTGTGTCATCTCCTCCTTTCTGACAGGTTTTCCTCAAAGGCAACAAAAGCCACATCCACCCTACAAAGGCAACACCCTCCAGATCCAAGGGGTTTGCCCCAAAGCAGAAGGGAGAATGAGCAACCATGAAAATCCCGATTTTCAGCCCTTTTCTCCCTATTGTCACCATCACAAGTGGCACAACTGCTTTCTTTATTTTTTTTCTTTTTTTTTTTTTTTGTTTCAAATGTAACTCATCCTGCATTAAATACCAAAATCAGGCAGCAATTCAAGCCAACAAGCAGCCAGAAAGAAATTGTTGTTTTCCGAGCCACGCCAACGATTTGCTCTGTGCACCTCCATGTATTATTTTCCCAAGTTTCTCATGGCATGCAGAGTATTATCTGCCATCCATAAATCACATTTCCCTTCCTCCCAGCAGCCCCCCTGCCAATCTGTTCCATTAGCTTGTGCCACTGCTGCATAATGGCTGGGATAAGTGCTCTGAGCCACCCACACAATTCCTGCTGAATTGCATCCACAGCCACAGAGATTCCGCTCTGGATACCACCAGCAATTCTCTTCAGACATATTGACAATTATTATTTCACTTCTTTGGTTTCCTACTGGGTTTAAAGGCATTAAAAATAATAAAACAAAGAGGATTTCACAAGCACAAAAAGGGATTTTCACCATAAACCCCCAAATTTGCCCCGGCAACATCTCAGAGCGGCGCTGTCACCAGAAGCTAATGCAGCCTCAATTAAAGAAATTAAAAATAACCAACCACATTTCCTGGTTTGATCCATAAATAAATCAACCTCAACTACCCAGAACTGCCCAGGGAGAGGAAATGAGGAGAGCTCAGTGCTGGGGGTGGGAAGCCCTGCTGGAATTGCAGGATGAATTCCAGGGTGAGTCCCCTGGGACCCCCAGCCTGCGAGGGGCAGGGAGGTGACACCCGCCCTGCAGGCACTGACCCCACAAAATAAAACCTTACAAAAGCCCTGGGCAAGGGGGGATGGCTCAGAACAGAATTCCCAGCTGCTGGAGTAGAGATGGACCAGACAGACAACAAAAAGCTGGATTTGTTTGATTCTGGGGAGGCGGGCGGGAGGCACTTGAGTGGGATGAGGGATTATTTCAGCCTGAAACCAAAATCAGAGATTCTCACAGGAGCACCGAAGCACTGAGGCAGGAGGGGACCCTGAAAAGCTTCCAGGGAAGCTATGGCTGCCCCTGGAGCCCTGGAATGCCCCAAGGCCAGGCTGGATGGGACTGGCAGCAGCCTGGGGCAGGGGAGGTGTCCCTGCCATGGCAGGGGTGGCGCTGGGTGGGATTTAGGGCCCCTCCAACCCCAAAGCTGCGAGGGATGCTCTGAGCATCATTTCAGGATGAAGGCAAGGCAAGGGAGAGCCAGGGCTGATCTGAGGAGGAGGAAGCACAGGGACCAAAGGGACCAAAGCCCCAGCTGGAGCAGCTGCTGCTGCTCACACCTGCACAGTCCTATCCCCTCCCAAAATTCCTTCAAACTCCTCCTCCAGGGGAGGAAATCTGCATTTTGCATTTGGGGTCTAAGGACCGGCCAGCAAAGCGGGGCTGAGGATCACAAGGTCCCCAGCTCCAGGCCACCAAGCCCCTGTGTCCACACTGGTGCCAGGAGGGCTGGGAAGGCAGCAGGAGGGCTCCTTCCCCCCTCTCTGCATCCCCTTTAATGATAAATAAAAATTATTAAGTGATTTTAAAATATCATTAAATATCAACATGTAAAAATTAATACATTATTCTATGTGAATATTACTATATTACTATATTATAATATATTGTGTTATTGTATTATATATTGCATATATTATGTTGTATATATTATGTTAATAGACAATATTACATACTGCACATTATATTATATTAATTTATTACTTATTATATTATATTAATTAATATATTATTATAATAATATATTAATTAATATATTATATTAATAATATATATACTGTATATGTAATATACAGTATATATAATATTAATAGTAAGTATTAATATTATATATACTGTATATATAATATACAGTATATATTATATTATACTATATTGTGATATAATTACATACTTATATATAATTATATAATTATACTTATACATATAATTATGATCATATTATACTATATTATTATATAATTAATAATATCTATTATTATATTATTTATATATATATATATATATATAAATTATTCTTTTTAAAATATTATTTAAATCCTGGACCCCGTGGCAGCTTCACTCAGGGAAGCTGCACAAACCAAATCCCCCAGCTCATCCTGACTCCCTTGGCTGTGCTGAGCCCCTGTCACTGTCACCCATCCTGAGAGTTTAATGTTTTACAGTATAGTAACATATATAAAGCAACAGAGAGGTTTTAAAGCAGAGACCAGTCCTTCTTCTTCACTTTCTTCTTCATAAGTTTAAGCAATATTGTGTAATTAAATAAAAAGTCCACATTACAGAACACAAGTAGTCAGTTATTAAGTTAAAAATAAAAATAATTTAAATGTCATTTCTTAATTAGAGAGTTTATCCTTTAAAAGCCTTATAGGAAGAAAGATACAGCTCTATTTTTATCTTGTTGAAAGAAAGAGCTGTAAAACTCAGTTTGTCAAGACTGTAATATAAATAAAAACTAATAAACATCTGAGTCTGAACAAAAAAATACTGTCCCACATACTTAATCCCAACCTTAACCAAAAAAACCCACCAAAAACCCCACAAACCAACACCCCATGGCTCTGTGCTCAGGGCAGGGATGTTGATGGATGCAGCTGGGAGGATCCCAGATTTATGGGGATTTATGGGGATTTAGGGCACCCCACACCCCAAACTGGTGGCCAGGTAACGGAGCCCCCTGAGGTGGAGCAGATCAATGAATGAGAATTATTTCCCAGATAGTTCCCAGCACCCCAAGTGCTCTTGCAGGAGAGGGTTTATAAATAAAAGATGGCGAACTGCAGGCCTGGGGGATGGAATTGTTCAAAGCAAACTCTCCAGTGGTTCTGGGCAGTGGAGGCACGGAGCTGCTCCCTGGGAAGGTGGAATAAACCCCATTCCTTCCCTCCAGCTGCAGAGCAGGAATTAAAGCCTTTTCCTTGGAAAAAGGGACAGGCCACACGTGCTGAAGGCTCCTTGCACTCCCAAAGGGATAAATTGCTGGCCCTGAAAATTCCCCTGGAATTCCAGAGAATTTTTTAGATGGAGTGTGGTGTTGAGAGGGCCCCAGGATGAGGTGAGAGATGAGAATTGGCTCCATGTTCTCAGAAGGCTGATTATTCTATTCTATTCTATTCTATTCTATTCTATTCTATTCTATTCTATTCTATTCTATTCATTTTTATTTTCTATCCCATTTTAATTCTTATTCTTCCTTTTATTCTTCCTCCTATTCTATTCTATTCTATTCTATTGAAAGAGAAAGGAGACATCAGAAGGCTAAAAAAGAATGAATAATAAAAACCTGTGACTGACCAGAGTCCCGACACAGCTGGACTGGGATTGGCCATTAATTAAAAACAATTCACATGGAACCAATCAAAGATGCACCTGTTGGCGAGCAACCTCCAGACCACATTCCAAAAGCAATCAGATAATTATTGTTTACATTTCTTTTCTGAGGCTTCTCAGGAGAAAAAGCCTGGGCAAAGAAGATTTTTCAGAAAATATCAGGGTGACAATGGAGGGAACTTTTTTCCCCACAGCCCACAGGGATGCTGAGGCTCCAAGGTTGTTGTTGCTGGTAAAGCCCAAGAAATAAACAGGATCCCGTTCTCCTAAAGCCATTTATCTCAGCTGGGAATTGAAAACGTGGTTGGAAACAAATGGAGAAAATAAAAGCAGGTCAGAAAAAACCAGCAAAATTCAGCTGTGCTGACTCAGGAAATGCTGCTGCCATCCCAATCCCTCTTCTGTGCCAGCCTGCCCCATAAAAACATTGGAACAGCAGCAAATCACCCAGTGGGTGAAAATGCAGAAGCCCTGAAAGATAGAGAATAAGGAAAGAAAAAGAGAAGGAAAAAGGAAAGAAAGAATAAGGAAAGGAAAAGAATAACAAATCTATCCAGAATAACCTGAATACGCCACCAGGTCAAACCAAAGCGTCAAAAAAAAAAAACCCCAAAAATCCCTAAATCTTGGTAATATTCCTAAAACTCATTTGGAAAATAAATGAAAGCAGGCAGCCCTGCATGAGCAGGTGCTGCAGAGCAACTGGAGTCAGAGCCAGCATCACTTGTGCAGAGGGGGCTCAGTTATTGATTTCCCTCCTGAATATTTCTGTGGAGCTGCTGGAGTTTGGCTCGTGGCCAGTGATCCACTTTGCTTGCTGCCAGCACAAAGAACTTTTTAACCCCTTGCAAGCAAATCTCCCCCCCTCAGAAAGCATCATTTCATTTGGGTGTGGAACTGCAATTCAGGAAATCAAACCCTGGGAACTTTATTTTAAATTAAAGAATTATTTCATTCTTTCCACCTGGAAAAAAGGACTCTTCCAGAAAGGAAGTATAAAGATCTCCCAAAACAAAGGCAGCTATTAAAAAAAAAAAAACCCTCTTGGGCAACATTTTTGCATAGTTCTGACACAGCAATACTCAGAGCAGCAGCTCTCTCATCATTATTGACCTGCACTGGTGCAGACAAGTCACTGCCAGACTCAAAATAATCCAAATTTTCTCCAGTTTTTCCCAGGCTCCAGCATTTCAGTTCTACCTAGTCCCTTAGAGCAACGGGAGGAGAGAATATGGGGAATTTCTGTTATAAATTCTATAAATTTCTATTTTATAAATTCTGTAAAATAGATTATAAATTTTATAATCTATTTTATAGAATTTATAAAATAGAAATTTTATAATCTATTTGATAGATTATAAAACAGTGCAAATTAACAGTTTTGACAGAAAAGGCAGAGGAATATTCTTTGTAGAAGAAAAGGGAAAGAAGGAGGCCACAATTCATCAGGCCTGAGACCCCTCTAACACAGGAGAAATTGAGAATGAAGAGAGAACAGTGGATATCAGGAAAAGTTTCTCCCCAGAAAGGGTGACCCAGTGATCAGGAAAGTGGTGGAGTCCTCACCCTGGAGGGATTTAAAATCCACGTGGATGTGGCATTTGGGAACATGGGCCCATGGTGGGGATTCCTTGGGGAAAGGCTGGGTTCAGTCATCTTCAAGGTCTTTTCCAACCTGAATTCCATGATTTTCTGTTCTGCCAAGATTCAGCACTTGGAAACTGATCTTACACTACTGCTGTTTTGTTGTTATTGGGGGAACACCATGGTTTCCTTCTCACAAAACCAGAATTTCCCAGCAGGAAAATAAAGCCCATCCTGGAGCAGCAGAGGGAGCAGGGTCAGACAGGGCCACCGTGGGGCCGAGCTCATGGGTGGAGCAGGGTTTAGGATATCCCAAAAAAAGCAGAGCAGGTGGATGTTTCCAACCAAAGCAGATGTGGGGGAAGCCCCCAGGAGCCCAGCTGTGCCCTGTGTTAATGTTTATGTTTGTTAAACCTATCCCTGGCAGATCTCTGGGGTGATATTTATGGTTTTGACTTAATTCTTACATATTGCATTTCGTGGACTGGTGCCACAGTGTAATTTTTCTTAGCTAATTAAGTTATGACACACAAACCTACAGTGCTGCATTCTAATTTCTTCGTTTACCTTTGTACTTTATTTTTTTTCTGTTGTAAACTCTAAAACTCTAAACTTTCTTTTACTTAGTTTCCACTTTAATCTATAAATACACTATAGAAACTGTACACACACTAGAAATACACTATAGAAAATAAATACACTATAGAAACTATAAATACACAAGAAATACACTATAGAAACTATACATACACTAGAAATACACTATAGAAATTATACATACACTAGAAATACACTATAGAAATTATACATACACTAGAAATACACTATAGAAAATAAATACACTATAGAAACTATAAATACACTAGAAATACACTATAGAAACTATAAATACACTAGAAATACACTATGGAAATTATACATACACTAGAAACACACTGTAGAAATTATACATACACTAGAAATACACTATAGAAACTATCCATACCCTATAAATACACTATAGAAAATAAATATACTACAGAAATTATACATATACTAGAAATACACTATAGAAAATAAATACACTATAGAAACTATACATACAATTGAAATACACTATAGAAAATATACATCTACTATAAATACACTATAGAAAATAAATACACTACAGAAATGATACACACAGTATAAATACACTATAGAAACTATAAATACACTATAGAAAATAAATATACTGTAGAAACTATACATACACTATAGAAATTATATATATCCTATAAATACACTATAGAAAATAAATAAATAGAATAGAAACTATTAAAAAAATAAAAACTAATAATATTAAAATAAATAAATAGAAACTACACACACACTAGAAATACACTATAGAAACTATAAATACACTATAGAAACTATACATTCCCTATAAATGCAATATAGAAAATAAATGCACTACAGAAATGATACACACACTAGAAATACACTATAGAAATTCTATATGTGTTTCTACTTTAAACTATAAATCCACATTCTCACTTCTAACACCAAAGTTTATCAGCCTTTTTCAAGGTCTCAGACCAAATCCTGAGTTTAATTCCAAGCTTTAGCTCACAAACCCAAAATCCTGGGAGTTCCTAACATTTCCGATTCCAACCTTTGCTCAGGGTGCATTATCCAGGGGTGAATCCAGAGCCTCATTTATTGCGTGGCTGAATCCCGAGGGAAGAATTCCTGGAGGGGCTCAATGCTGACACCTGTGCTGAGCCAGAACCCCTCAGGACAAGGACAGGGCCCCTCCCCAGAGAGCTTTGTTCTCCTCCCATAATCCGAATAATCCCTGCAGATTGTTCACAATATTCTCCTCTGCAAATCCTGACTATTCCCAGCTCCACGAGAGAGGAAGAGCATCCATCATTTCCCAGCCTGCACAAGTGACCAGAGCAGGCAGAGCTCAGGGGACAAAGCCCTGGTTCCTGCTGGGGCTCCTGCCACCAGAGCCAGCAGCTTAAATTCACCATTCATTTCCCTTCCTCACCCACAAACTGAGGGGCTGAGTGCTGGAACGGCCAGGATCTGATGCTGCAGCAGGATTCCCAAAGCCTGGGGTGGAACTGGAATGTTCTCCCTGCTCTGCAAGCCCCAGGAGCAGAAACCACAGCCCAAAATTGCAAAGGGCAGCAGCAGCAGCACCCAGGGCTCTGCATTTCCTGCAGCATCTCCAGGAAAAGGGATGCTCCAAAGGGCTGGAAGGGCAGAGTGGGGATCAGGAAAACAGAAACTTCCACAGACACAGGAGGGGCTGGTCTGCAGCCCTGGGAGATCTGATGTAAAAATACAGCACACAGACATTTAGCAGAAACATCATAAAATTCTGTTTCTATAGTTGTAAGAATATGCTTTAAATAAGTGAGAAACTGTACTGGGTAAGATGGTGAAGGGTTTTAGGGTAGGGGTGGGGCTGTATGGAGTAAACTGAGAGTTTAGAAGTTATAATACAAACAGAGTTTAGAAGTTGTACCAGAAACATTCTGTGCAAGTGAGACAGAAGTCATTGGACAGAAGTATCCACAGTGCAGCAAAATTAAGTGATAGGTCAGAAAAGCAAAATAAACCCTGTGACCACTGTCTGTTGGGTTAGAAAATTCTATATTGCCTTGTAATAGAGAAATGCCTTCATGCCTTGTAATGAAGAAACTTGGGACTGCTCTTGAGCTATGGCCGACTGCTCGCCCCTCTAAAATCTCCCAGCCCCTGAGATTGTTGTTTTTCTGAGTAACAAATCATTCTTAGCTTGAAAATAATCCCATCCCTTCATTTCTACAATGACAGGGCAGCACGGTGCTGGCTGGGGTTTGTCCCAGCCAGATTTGATCATTCCTGAAGTCCCCTGCAGCACCTTTAAAAGCACCGTGATGCATTTTTAGTGACATTGTTATGGCATTGTCACAGCAGGTCCTGCCAAGAGCTCCATGGCAGTGCTGAGGTCTGCACCCCCAAATCCACTGTGAAACCTGGCTCAGCATCCCAAGGGCTGCAGGGACAGCTGAGGTGTGTTGGGCTTGTGAGGTGCCCAGGACAAGGTGAGAGATGAGAATCTGACTCCACGTTCTCAGAAGGCTGATTGATTATTATATTATTCTATTATTATATTGATTATATATTCTATTATTTCTATTATTATATTATTTATTCTATATTACATACAATATAACTGTGTATATTATATTATATCATATCGTGTTATATTATATCATATATTACATTACATTATATTACATTATATTATATTACATTGTTACATATTACATTATATTACATTGTTATATATTATGTTCTTATAAGAATGCTATACTAAAACCATACTAAAGAAAGAGAAAGGATACATCAGAAGGCTTAGCAAGAATGATAATGAAAATCTTGTGACTGACTCCTCCCCAGCTGGCCATGATTGGTCGTTAAGTTAAAACAATTCACATGGCACCAACCAAACATTGACCAGTCTGTAAACACAATGTCCAAGCACATTCCAAAGCAGCAAAACACAGCAGAAGCAATGAGATAATAATTGTTCTCATTTTTCTGCCAGGTTTCTCAGCTTCCCAGGAGCGGAAATCCTGGGGAAGGGAATTTTTTGGGAAATATGGCAGTGACAGGGGTGGAGGGTGGCAGAGCCCCCAGGGGACAGCAGCCACCTGCAGAGGGATCCCCCTGCAGGGCCAGCCCTGAGCCCCCTGTGCCCTGCCCTGCTCTGGGGCACTGCCGGGGCTGTGCCACCCCAAAATACCTGCTCAGACCCCAAAATACCTGCTCAGACCCCAAAATACCTCCCCGCACCCCAAAATACCTGCTGGGATCCCAAAATACCCGCTGGGACCCCAAAGTACCTGCCCGCACCCCAAAATACCTGCTCAGACCCCAAAATACCCGCTCAGACCCCAAAATACCTCCCCGCACCCCAAAATACCTCCCCGCACCCCAAAATACCCGCTCGCACCCCAAAATACCTGCTGGCACCCCAAAATACCTGCTGGCACCCCAAAATACCTGCTCACACCCCAAAATACCTGCTGGCACCCCAAAGTACCTGCCCGCACCCCAAAATACCCGCTCGCACCCCAAAGTACCCGCCCGCACCCCAAAATACCTGCCCGCACCCCAAAATACCTGCCGGCACCCCAAAATACCCGCTCGCACCCCAAAATACCCGCTCGCACGCCGTGCCATGCCCCAAATACCTGTTCAAACCCCAAATACCTGCTAAAACCCCAAATACCTGCTAAAACCCCGTGCCACACCCAAAAAACGCTGCTCAAACCCCAAACCACGCTTGAAATACCAGCTCAAACCCAAAATAGCTGCTCAAATCCTGTGCCACACCCCAAATACCAGCTCAAACCCCGTGCCACACCCAAAAACCCTGCTCAAACCCCATAGCACACCCCAAATACCAGTTCAAACCCTGTGCCACACCCAAAATACCTGTGCCACACCCAAAATACCTGCTCAAATCCTGTGCCACACCCAAAAACCCTGTTCAAACCCCAAGCCACACCTGAAATACCTTCTCAACCCCAAAATACCTGCTCAAACCCCATAGCACACCCCAAATACCAGCTCAAACCCTGTCCCACGCCCAAAAACCCTGCTCAAATCCTGTGCCACACCCGAAATAACCTCTCAAATCCTGTGCCACACCCAAAATCCCTGTTCAAACCCCAAGCCACACCTGAAATACCTTCTCAAACCCAAAATACCTGCTCAAATCCAGTGCCACAGCCCAAATACCTGCTCACACCCAAAATACCAGCTCAAACCCCATAGCACACCCCAAATACCTTCTCAAACCCAAAATTCCTGCTCACACCCCATGCTACACCCAAATTACCTGCTCAAACCCCAAGCCACACCCCAAACACCTGCCCTCCTCAAGCATAAGCGCTTGGGAAAGAGGTAATGATGCAAAAATTATAGATTTTAATATTTTTTTTTAGTGTAAGGATTCTTTCCCTGATGCAGCTTAGGGGTCTAGGAAAGCCTTTATATATTATATATTAAAATATAACATTGTAATATATTACATATTTATATTATATATATATTATAAAATAAATAAAATAAAGAATGGCTCATCCCATATATATAATATAATATTATATAATATGATATGATATAATATGATATAATAAGATATAATAATTTTATATATTAATATAATATATAAAAATAATATTATAATAACATAATATTATACTAAGATATATTATATAGCATATAATATAATAATACGTATTTATTTATATATATTTATATATAAATACATATCTATAATAATTTATAATAATTTATTAATATATTAATAAATACATATATTTATTTATCACATATAAATATATGTATTATAAATAAAATAAAGAATGGCTCATTTTAAGGAAAATACAAATATCCCATATTTATATGTATTATATATAATATGATATATAACAATAACATTATAATAGCATAATATTAGAGTTATATGTATATTATATAGTATATATTATCTGCTAACAATATATATTACTAAATATATGTATATTTATAGAATATAAATATATAAAATTAATATATACATATAAATAAATATATATGTAAAAAAAAGAAAGAATGGCTCATTTTAAGGGAAACACAAATACCCCACATTTAGGGATTGCCTCTGATCCATTCTGGCACAAACCCAGCCACAAAACCCCCTCATTTTGGCTTTTTCTCCCATTTTCCCCCAGCTCCTCCCAGCATTCCCACCTTCCTCCTGCACACTCAGGGCACAGAATTAAGTTTTTGATGCTTCGTTTGAAGTTTAGGGCTGAATTTACTCCATAATCCTCAGAAAATCTGGGCTGCACACACAGCGAGCCACACAGGGAATAAATCCTCCACCACCACCACAAACAAACATTTTCTCATCCAGGAGAATGTTTCTCCACGTGCTCCTGTGTAGTGAGATTAATTCTGCTTTCCAGATTTGTGTGCAGCACTGAACTGTTCTTGCTTTGAAGTGAAATTGTGAGAGATGCCAGGAAGGGAGAAATAATCAAATCAAATAATCAACCCAAGTGACAGCAGCTTCACGCTGGGAATTTGTGGGTGGCCCAGAAAGGGAGGGAAAAAACACAAAAAAAACCCCATGGGGAGAGGTCCTGAGAGGAGAAAATCAGGCAAAATGCAAGATGAAAAGAAGAAGAAGGGATAAAGGGATGAAAAGTAATAGTAGGAGAAGGTGAAAGGGAGAAAGGTGAAAAGTAAGAAAAGGAGAGAGGGGGAAAAGTGATAGAAAAGGAGAGAGGGGAAAAGTGATAGAAAAGGAGAGAAGGGGAAAAGTGATAGAAAAGGAGAGAAGGGGAAAAGTGATAGAAAAGGAGAGAGGGGAAAAGTAATAGAAAAGGAGAGAGGGGAAAAGTAATAGAAAAGGAGAGAGGTGAAAAATAATAGAAAATGAGAGAGGGGAAAAGTAATAAAAAAGGAGAGAGAGGAAAAGTAATAAAATAGAAGAGCGGGGGAAAGTAATAGAAAAGGAGAGAGGGAGAACAGAAATATACAATAAAAGTAGATTATAGGATAAAAGGCCATGGAGAGAGAGGCAGAGGATGGATGTGACTGGGGGCACATTAACAAAAATCCAGGTGATTTTCTGGGAGGGTTTTTGGCAGATCCCCCCCAGCCCTGGGAGAAGCTGCAGCTTCGCCCCCATCCATGCCCCTGCTCTGAATCCAGCAGAGATTGCAGCAGTGCAGGCAGGGGAAAAAAAAACAAAAAAAAACAAAAAAAAAGAGATTACAGCTGCAGAAAAACCCAACTTCTGCAACAGCCTGGCTAAAAATACTCCCTAACCCAGTTCCCCCAATTCAGAGAGTGATCTGCTGCTCAGCCTCTCCTAAATTGGGGAATAATCCACAGCCAGCATAATTCCTGTGTGGCTTTGAAATTCAACTTTCACCCCTCAGAACCAGAGGTTTCCAGCTCAGGAGCTGCCAAAACCTCGTTTTGCTGACTGGAAAATGCTGCCATAGCAAAAATATCTCAGGAAATTCAGGGATGTTGGTACTGAAGAAAAGGTGTTGGAGGTCTTGGGGTTATTTAATGTGGGTTTGGTATCAAATCCTCCTGGTGGAGCAGAAATGTTCTGCAGCAGCTCCAGAAGCAGCCCAGTTATTCAAGGTTCACTCCATTCCCTGAGCCACAGGAGGGATTTTTACAGATTTTTACACCATCCTGCCCATCATCATAACCAGGCAGTGAAAAAGGGAATTCTCTCAGCAGAGATAAAAAATGAATCACTTTTAGCAAAGAATACCATTAAATATTTAAGGTTTTGTCTCTGGGTACTCATTTCTCATGGGGGGAAAGAAAATCCACATTCTTGGGGTCATGGCTCTGTCTCACAGTTGGAAAATTGACATTTTCTGGAGCTCTCCTGTCACCAGTTATTGATATTTTAACAGGAATCTGATGATGATCACAAGCATTTCCCATAAAAATTGAAAATTGTTACATTTTAAGATTTTTTTTTAATCCAAAAAACATAGAAATGGATGGACAAAACCAGGAATCCATCAGCAATCCCACACCTGAGACTCCACACCTCTGAGGCTGTGAGGGATCCCATTCTGGGTGCTCTGAGGTAATTTTTTGCTGCTGTGTTCGCTTTGTTTTGCCAGGATTATTTAAGCATGCAATGTTTTCACGCTGCAGAACCCAATAAAACTGAATTAAGGCATTTTTTTCAATTCGCACACAAGCACCATCATCCCACAGGGGAGCTGGAAAAGCAAACACAGCCAAGTCCAAAGTGTCAAACCATCCCTGGGCAGCTCCACATCTCTTTTCTGCCTCCACACCTGGCCTCTAAAAGGTTGCAGCAGCACCAAACCAAGCAAAAAATGGAAAATAAAGAGAATATCAGGGAGGTAAGTCTAGGTAACTTTAAGATCAAACACGTCAAGCTTGAAGAAGCCACCAAGAACAGACACAAAAACATCCCTGGAGGTGATCAAAAGAAACAAAGCACAAGGAACCCCCATCCAGGAGGGATCTTTTGAGGAAAAGATTCACTCCAAATTCCAAATAAACTTCTGCATCCAACTAAAGCGGCCAGAATTTAACCAGAAATTCCTCAGCAGCCCCAGGGCATGGAAGCTGAGGGGGAAAATGGGATCCTGTGGGGTTTTTAGGAATATCTGGGAATACCTGGAGACACCTCAGGCAGCACAGAACAAGGGATTTTGGGAGGAAACAAATCCCAAGGGAGGCATTTTGGGACACCCAGGATAATACCAAGGGTGTCAGCAGCAGAGATAAAACCCTCCAGAAAAATCAAAATTAAATCATCTTGACTCCCAAGCCTGATTCCTCACAGAAACTCCTGCAGAAAGAGAAAAGCAGGTCAATATTAAAGCCTCACCAATGGCATTGCATCCCTAATTTCCTCCTTTTGAACAGCTTTTGTTCTCCTGGCAGAGAGAATAAAACTCTCCTCCTTTTATTCACCTTGAAACCCTGAGCACACACAGGAGCTTCCCCGGGGCAGGGAGCCTTGGGGAGAATCCTCTCCAGAGGAGCACACAACGCACCCCAAATAACCCCAAAAACCCCAAATCCCACTGCACCAGGCTCAGCAGGCACTTGCCAAAAGAAACCCAAGCCCCAGGGGTTGATTGGTGCATGCCAGGGGATGGAAAAGCACTGGGACTACCCAGGAATGATGCTCAATGTCTAAACCCCCTGATCCCAAAAGAAAATGAGGTACCAGAGGGGAAAAGATAACACAGGGTGGCTTGAAATTCCATTTTCTTGTGGTTTGACAGTTTGGTTTGTTGAAATCCATCACCTGTATTCTAAGTTTTGAAGGTTTAAGTAAGAATCCATATTTTTGACAGGCTGGGTTTGGAGAAGGATGCCCAGAGGGGATTGGGAAAATGGGAAAAAAAAAAAAAAAAAAGCCCTGAGAAAACAGAAAAGGGGAATTGCCTGGGTGAGGAATTGTGCTTTTCATTCAGAGTAAATCATCCTTCCTGCAGCACCATCCACAAACAGGAGCCATTTTCACACCTGAGTTCTCAGCACTCTTTTAGAGGGCAGAAAAGCAAACACAGGAGCAGCTCCATCCATAAAACTCACATTGATCCCAGCTCAGCCCTGACAGCCAGGCCTGGGAGAGCAGGAATAATTCAAAATAAAACAAAATCCATTCCAGCAGGAATATCCATTCCAGCAGGAGAACAGCTGAGGAGCCAGGGGAAAATCAAACCAAACCCCCAAACCATGCTGTCCCCACAGAACTGGCCCAAACCCAGCAAGAATGGGCCAAGATCAAAGGATTTTGGTGTTTTGGGGAGGATCCCTGCCTTGGGAACACCTCCCAAAATTGGGTCAGTTCCTGCAGAACCCCGGGAGCTGAACTCTGCCACCCAGCCCAAAACCTGAGGTTAGACACAGGCACAGTGGAAAAGGAGAATATTTGGAGAAATCCTCATCAGCACAGACTTTTTTTCCACTGACATTATGGCACATTTATTTCAGCACTTCCTGGGAGTCTCCCTGCCACAAGAAATTAATTTATTTTTTTGGTGATCAGCCCCAGAACGGTTCCACTCTTTACCAAGACACTGCAAAACCAGAACCAAACCCCTCTTCAGTCACCCCATCAAGTTCCTGATTGTAATCTTGCCCACAAAATAAATGTGGAGCACGGGAATTGCTCTAAATATCAAATTTGGGAGCAGCTCCCTGAACAGCCCCACCATTCTCCAGGAAATGGAATTGGTTTTGTGCAGGGAAATAAAAAAGTGACCCAGACCCAGCGGGACCATCCTGTGTTTGCTCTTTCCCAAGGATTCTGCTCCTTCCCAAGGAGCAAAGCACCCCAAAGGAGGAACCCCAGGCAGGGCAGATGTGGCAGTGCTGAGTGTGACTGTGGTCATGAGGGTTTTCAGGATGAAGAAGAGACGGGAATGTTGACTCCATGATCAGAAGGCTTGATTTATTATTTTATGATATATGTTACACTAGACTATACTAAAAAGCAATAGAAAGGAAAGGTTTCTTCAGAAGCTAGCTAAGCTAAGAATAGAAAAAAATGAATAACAAAGATCTGTGTCTCAGACAGAGCAAGAGCCAGCTCTGCCATGAGTGGTCAGGAAATCCAAACACCCACAGGAGACCAATCACAGATCTACCTGTTGCATTCCACAGCAGCAGATAACCATTGGTTACTTTGGTTACTGAAACTGCAGCTTCTCACAAGGAAAAATCCTAAGAAAGGATTGTCCATGAAAGATGTCTGTGACAGCTGAGCTCTGGAAATATCTGACCTGAAAGCTCCAGAGCCCCAGGGGATGAGCACAGCACATCCTCCATGCACGGAGAAAAAGCAGCAGGATCCAGGAGCTGTTCCAGGCTGCAGGAAAAGCCCAGGGTGTGCAGGGAGGGTGGGGACACCTGGGGGACACCCAGCTCCCACAGAATCCTCGGCAGCTGCCTGGAAACACCAATTCCCCAGGAATTGGGGGAAAAAAAAGGTGTTTGTATCCCAAAATTCCTTCTCAGCAAACCAAACTCAGTCCTCCTTCCCTTCAAACCAAACCCTGCTCTGTCCTTTTGGGAAATGGGTTTGTAAAGGATTCCCAAAACCTGGCTGAGAGCTTCACTCAGCTTTGGGCAAAAAGTTTGTACTAAAATAAAATAAAAAATAAAGTTTGTGTGCAAACTCTCACACAAGGTGTGCTGGCTGGGGAAGGAATGGAATAGAGATGGGTGAGGGAGAGATTGAACTGGAAACAAGTTTATAAATATGGCATTGCAAAAAAACCCAGAGATTTTGGAGAATTAGAACTGTGAAAGATGCATCTGTAGCAAGACCATGTGGGATATAATAATAATAATAATAAATTATAATAATAAATAAGAATAAATTATAATAATAAACTATAATAATAAATTATAATAATGATGGTGGTGATGTAATAATAATAATAATAATAATAATAATAATAATAATAATAATAATAATAATAATAATAATATCCCAAGAATTTATATTGAATTTTTTATATTTTATATAAAATTTTAACATTTATATTTTAATTTTTTATTTTTAAACTAGCCTTTTATCTATTATTTTATATTTTTATTTTTATATTTTAATATTTTAAATTTTTTATTTTTATTTTATATTTTTTAACTTGCCATTTATATTTTTATATTTTTTAATTTATATATTTTTTTAAACTAGCCATTTATGTATTATCCCAAGAATTATTTCTTGGGATAATAGATAAATGTCTAGTTAAAAAATTTTTTTTTTTTTTTTTTGACTAGCCATTTACATATTATCCCAAGAATTTATATTGAATTTTTTATATTTTATATAAAATTTTAATATTTATATTTCAATTTTTATATCTTTAAACTAGCCTTTTATCTATTATTTCTTTTATATTTTAATATTTTGATTTTTAAATTTTTATTTTATATTTTTTATTTTATATTTTTTAACTAGCCATTTATATTTTTACATTTTTTAATTTATATATATTTTTTAACTAGCCATTTATCTATTATCCCAAGAATTATTTCTTGGGATAATAGATAAATGGCTAGTTAAAAAATTATATTTAATTTATATATATATTTTTAGCTAGCCATTTACATATTATCCCAAGAATTTATTTATTTATTTATTTATTTATGTATTGTTTTACCCAGAGAGTGACAAGTGTCAAACAGCACCCAGAGATCTCTGAGGGGTTTTAAATCCTCCACAGGCACAGGGCTTGTGGCTTTGGGGTAGAGATGGACCCTTGGCTTTTGGGAAAAAAAAAATAATTCCCAGCATGAAAGTTGTTAAATTTTTTGTATTTTTTTTTAACCAACCTATTATCTCAATAATTCTGTTTTTTAAGGTCTGTTTTGCCCAGAGAGTGCAAAGTGTCAAACAGCACTCAGAGATCTCTGAGGGGTTTTAGAACATGCCCAAACTCTGCTGACTTCGCTGGTACACATGGAATAAAAAAGACAAAGCCCAGCCAAATATTTTTAGGGATGAAAATAAGCGAGAACCTCTCCACAAGACATTCCAAAATAAAAAAAAAAAAAAACCCAAAACACAACAACAACAAATAAATAAAATAAATAAATAAAGCAAACCCCCAGCCCTGCTCAGGCCGGAATCTGCGGCCAGTTTTTGTTTTCCTCTCTGTCCCAGAGCATTCCCAGCTGGAAGGGACCCCCAGGGCTGGGCCCTGCCCAGGAATCCTCGCTGCCCTGGGCCCTGACACCGCAGAGCGGGCCCAGCTGCTGCTCTGTGTGCTCCGGGCCACATCACTGATGGATTTATTGATTGATTGATTTATTTATTGATTGATTTATGGGCGATATTTCACACCCCTGCATCCCCCCCGAGAGCAAAGCCCAGCCCAGGGGGATCCTGCCGCCGATCCCGGAGCTCTCCTGGCTTTTCCCAGGCCTGGAGCCCCCGGGATGGGCAGCGAGGGAAGGGGGAGGCTCGGCCTGAGCCGCGCTCTGCAGAGCTCAGCACTGCTGCTAAGCCCGGCTTTACAAAGCCTGCCCGGGGCCAAGAGCGGCTGAGAGCCACAATGGGGAGCCTTTGATCCCTCCCTGGAACAGCAACAATCCCTGAGCTGCTCTGGGCTCCTCCGCTTCCCACCAGGAGGGGTTTGCATGGACACCCCCTGGGTCAGCCCTGTGCTGGATGCTGCACAGCCCGGGGGAAAAGAGCTGAAAACATGGAAACAACCGCCCCTGCACAACCAAATTCTCATTTTACATCAGGAAAAACGAGGTGGAAACATGAAAACACCCCCCCCCCCCCCGCACAACTAAATCGTCATTTGATATCAGAGAAAAAAAGAGCTGAAAACATGAAAACAACCGCCCCTGCACAACTAAATTCTCATTTTACATCAGAAAAAACGAGCTGAAAACATGAAAACAACTGCCCCCCATCACAACTAAATTGTTATTTGACATCAGAGAAAAAAAGAGCTGAAGACACGAAAACACCTCCCCCTGCACAACTAAATTACAATAGAGAAAAAAAGAGCTGAAAACATGAGAACACCGAAAATATCACCCCCTCCACGACTAAATTCTTATTTGTTTTACAGCAGAGAAAAAGGAGCTGAAAACATGAAACACCCCCCCCCCAACTAAATAGTTATTTATCTTACATCAGAGGAAAAGGCGGTGAAAACATGAAAACACCTGCCCCTGCACAACTAAATTCTCATTTTACATCAGAAAAAACGAGCTGAAAACATGAAAACATCCCCCCCCATCACAACTAAATTGTTATTTGACATCAGAGAAAAAAAGAGCTGAAAACATGAAAACACCTCCCCCTGCACAACTAAATTCTTATTTGTTTTACAATAGAGAAAAAAAGAGCTGAAAACATGTGAACACCGAAAATACCATCCCCTCCACGACTAAATTCTTATTTATTTTGCAGCAGAGAAAAAGGAGCTGAAAACATGAAACACCCCCCCCCACAACTAAATTGTTATTTATCTTACATCAGAGGAAAAGGCGGTGAAAACATGAAAACACCTCCCCCTGCGCAACTAAATTCTCATTTTACATCAGAAAAAACGAGCTGAAAACATGAAAACACCTCCCCCTGCACAACTAAATTCTCATTTTACATCAGAAAAAAAGAGCTGAAAACATGAAAACATCCCCCCCATCACAACTAAATTGTTATTTGACATCAGAGAAAAAAAGAGCTGAAAACATGAAAACACCTCCCCGTGCACAACTAAATTGTTATTTGTTTTACAATAGAGAAAAATAGAGCTGAAAACATGAGAACACCGAAAATATCACCCCCTCCATGACTAAATTCTTATTTGTTTTACATTGGAGAAAAAGGAGCTGAAAACATGAAAACACTGAAAACAGCACCCCCTCCACAACTATATTCTATATTCTATATTCTATATTCTATATTCTATATTCTATATTCTATATTCTATATTCTTATTTATTTTACAATAGAGGAAAAGGAGGTGAAAACATGAAAACTCCACCCCCTCCACAATTAAATTGTTGTTTATTTTACATTGGAGGAAAAGGAGCTGAAAACATGAAAATACCCACCCCCAACTAAATTCTTATTTATTTTACATCAGAGAAAAAGGAGGTAAAAACATAGAAACACCACCCCCCCCCAATTAAATTCTTACTTGTTTTACAATAGAGGAAAAAGAGCTGAAAACATGAAAACAGCACCCCCTCCACAACTAAATTCTTATTTGTGTTACATCAGAGAAAAAGGAGCTGAAAACATGAAACACCCCCCCACACACAACTAAATTGTTATTTGACATCAGAGAAAAAAAGAGCTGAAAACATGAAAACACCTCCCCCTGCACAACTAAATTCTTATTTATTTTACATCAGAGAAAAAGGAGGCAAAAACATGAAAACACCGAAAACAGCACCCCCTCCACAACTGTATTCTTATTTATTTTACAATAGAGAAAAAGGAGGTGAAAACACCGAAAACACCAGCCCCTCCACAATTAAATCCTTATTTATTTGGCACCAGAGCTGGCTGGAAGGACAAACCCAGGCCCTAAAGCGAGGCAGGGATTATCCCAGGGGATGCTGAGGCTCTCTGCACCCTTCCCTCCCAGGTGCTGAGGGATTACAGCACCTGGAGGAGGAGCAGGGCACAGCCAGGGCTGCGGGGCTCTGCCAGCCCAGCCAGGCAGCAGAAAAGCACATTTTTAGGTCTGTCAGCCAAGACAATCCATCAGAGAGTCACCTTGAGGCTGCAGAGGAGCAGAGGGAGGGAGAACCGAGCTGTAGCCCAGTGAGCGCAGAGGGCAGCCCTGGGTTTATCCCCTTTATCCCCTTTTCCTGCCCTGCTCGCAGGGCAGCCTCACCCCAAAGGGTTTGGGGGCTTTCAGCTCGCTGGCAGGATGGAGACACAGAGGTTTTGTCTGCTTGAAGCAAAGGGGAAATCAAGAGAAAAGGTTTTCACCCTCCACACTTCATAGGGAGATGGACAGGGGACACCAAATCAACCCAAACCAAATCAACCCAAACCAAATCAACCCAAACCAAATCAACCCAAACCAAATCGACCCAAACCAAATCGACCCAAACCAAATCAACCCAAACCAAATCAACCCGAACCAAATCAACCCGAACCAAATCAACCCGAACCAAATCAACCCGAACCAAATCAACCCGAACCAAATCAACCCAAACCAAATCAACCCAAACCAAATCTACCCAAACCAAACCAAATCAACCCAAACCAAATCAACCCAAACCAAATCAACCCAAACCAAATCAACCCGAACCAAATCAACCCAAACCAAATCAACCCGAACCAAATCAACCCGAACCAAATCAACCCGAACCAAATCAACCCGAACCAAATCAACCCGAACCAAATCAACCCGAACCAAATCTACCCAAACCAAATCAACCCAAACCAAATCTACCCGAACCAAATCTACCCGAACCAAATCAACCCGAACCAAATCAACCCAAACCAAATCAGCCCAAACCAAATCTACCCAAACCAAATCAAACCAAACCAAATCGACCCGAACCAAATCGACCCGAACCAAATTAACCCGAACCAAATCAACCCGAACCAAATCAACCCAAACTAAATCAACACGAACCAAATCAACACGAACCAAATCAACCCAAACTAAATCAACCCGAACCAAATCAACACAAACCAAATCAACCCAAACCAAATCTACCCAAACCAAATCAACCCAAACCAAATCTACCCAAACCAAATCAACCCAAAAAAAATTAACCCAAACCAAGTCAAACCAAACCAAATCAACCCAAACCAAATCAACCCAAACCAAATCTACCCAAACCAAATCAACCCAAACCAAATCTACCCAAACCAAATCAACCCGAACCAATCAACACAAACCAAATCAACACAAACCAAATCAACCCGAACCAAATCAACCCGAACCAAATCAAACCAAACCAAATCAAACCAAACCAAATTAACCCAAACAAAATTAACCCAAACCAAATCAATACAAACCAAATCAACCCAAACCAAATCAACCCAAACCAAATCAAACCGAACCAAATCAACACAAACCAAATCAACCCAAACCAAATCAACCCAAACCAAATCAACCCAAACCAAATCAACCCGAACCAAATCAACACAAACCAAATCAATACAAACCAAATCAACCCAAACCAAATCAACCCAAACCAAATCAACCCAAACCAAATTAACCCAAACCAAGTCAACCCAAACCAAGTCAACCCAAACCCCAAAACTCGAGGGTCAGATCCCAAGCCCAGGGGTTTATCCAGCTGGAAAGGACTCGGGACACTGCCCTGGGGCAGCTCTGCTCACACAGCCCCAGCCCAGCCTAAGCAAACTCAGCCTCAGTGGTTAAACTCTCCCTCCCTGCTGCTCCTCCCCAGAAACACCAAGTCATGATCTGGAAATTTTTTTTTTGCCCAAGGCCCCAGGGAAGTGTAACAGGAGATGACAGTGGGAAATTCAGGGAGAAAGCCTCTTCCCTGTGTTTACTGGGAAGGAATAAATGTATTCAGACTTACTAGTCAGGGAAAACAAAAATAGATGTTTCCCTTAAATCAGTTATATTTTATTTTTTTTTCTTACATGATGACATAATTCCTCTGAGGGGAAGTTGGTAGTTTTGTTTGGTTTTTTTAAATTTTAACAGAACCCTTCTCTTTGCAATTCACGGATCAAAAGTAAAAGCTGCATTGCAGTGTTTGCAAATGCTATAGTAAAACAAAAAAAAAAAAAAACAAAAATGGTTGGTCCTGGTTAATTTTTGAAGCTTTTGGAAACTGAAATCCTGCTTTTCCTAGAAGGAGCTCTGCTCTGGTGCTGCCTTCCCACAGCTCAGGATCCCTTGCCCCTGCCAGGCATTATTTGCTGGAGCAAAGCAGCCGCTCCAAACCAAGGAAATAATAAAAATAATAATAATAATAAAAAAAAAACCAGCAGCACTTCCCACTCCTGCTGCAGTGGGACCCAGTGGGGATCACGTTACACCAGAGCCCAGGGCTGCAAATAAAGAGGACAAAGAATCCGGGGAGGTTTCTGTGCTCACTTCCACCCCAGCAGAGCACAGCTCTGCCCACAGAGCTCGGGCTGGTGGCTCCTCCTCACAAAACAGGGGCTGCCTTTGAGGATGTACTGCATCAGCTGAGCTGATTAAAATCCTAAATAATTACAGGTTTTTGCCTTAGGAAGGGAAAGGCAAACTCCAAGCTTCTGACTAGATTTTTCAAGATAGCAAATCACCCCCCAGCTGGAATATCCATGTAAAATACACATCTGTATCAACAAACACATGCACTTTCCTTGTCTCTATTTTTTTAACTTCCATGGTAAGAAATTAGCAGTTGTTGTTATTTTATTCCTTTTTTTTACCCTCACCAAAGGAATTATCTCCTTCTTGCAAGGCACAAAACCCCTTTCCAAAGCATCACAGTCACTGCTTTCCCAGCCAACAGACACTTTACAGACAAAGACACATTATGAGTGGGAAAAAGAGAATTCCAAACTCCAATTCTCTTCAGAACACAGCACTGTAAAGGATTTACAGGAGCTGTATTTTAATCTGCTTTTAATATGTCTGAGGGTTTATTTATTTAGGGGGAGGGGAACTTGCTGGCATTTGTTTCTCAAGCACCACAATGGCACAGACACATTTTCCCTCCCAATATCTGCTGGCCAAAGGCAGCCCTGTGCTGCTGCTGCCCAAGATTGATAACCAATTTGATTATTCTATTGTTAACAGGCTGCTGGGGGTGCCACAGCTTTAACCTTCACAGAAACACAATTAATTTGGACAGGACAGAGGGCATTTCATATTTTAAAAAAATAACAACCACAAGCTGTTTATGCTCATAATTCACCTTTTTTTTTTCCCCCTTCGAGGCTGTTCTGCAACTTTCACCAGCAAAGTTTCTGATGACCTCAAGGTTTTGGTAATGATTTTAACAAATTGTGGATTTTAACAAATTGGAACGATTTTAACAAATTGTGCAAGGACTTGTGATGACAATTCATTTTAGGGTCTCCTCATCACCACACAGCACGGAACATGTTATTGATGACCAGCATATGAAAGAGATGTCACAGATGACCAGCATATGAAATTATATATATGTATAATATATATTATAAATAAATATGAAATAAAGCACCACAGACCAGGCTGGTTGAACACTAAACCAAAAATCTGCTTGTGAACCCCCACCCAAAGAGACACTGGGGGTTTCTGAGCGCTGCCCTCTGAGGGACCGGGTCTGGGAGAGGGAGAGGGAAAGGGAAAAGGAAAAGGAAAGAGAAAAGGAGAGGGAAAAGGAAAAGGAAAGGGAAAGGGAAAAGGAGAGGAAGAGGGAGAAGGAAAAGGAAAGGGAAAGGAGAGGGGAAGGAGAAAGGGAAAGGGAAAGGGGAGAGGGAAAGGGAGAGGGAAAAGGAGAAGGAAAGGGAAAGGAGAGGGGAAGGGGAAAGGGAAAGGGAGAGGGAAGCTGCGGGGCTGGGAAGGAGCCGCATCCCGACCCTTTGTTCCCATTAAAGCCCGGAGCAGCCGAGCCCCAGCAGAGCGCGGGGGGCGCGCAGGGCCGGCCGGGGGGAGGCGATTTGGGTTCAATTTCATCCTTTTAAACGCGGATATCGAACCCCCCAAACTCGGGCGGCATCCGCAGCGCTGCTCAGCGCCGTGCCGCTCTGGGGGCTGCCGGGGACGGCCATCCCGGCCGGGCATGGCGATGGATCCCGGCTGGAGACGGGGACCCCGGGATGCGGTGCCGGCGCTCCCGGGCTGGCTCCGGTGCCGGCGCTGCCGCAGGGGCGCGGCGGAGCGCGGGCGGCCGCCCCAGCCGAGCATGCCCAGTCCCCGGCATGACATCAGCGCCCGAGCCCGCGGCTCCCCCGCGCCCCCCGGCTCCCCCGGGACCCCCCGCACCTCCGGGCACCCCCGGCCCGCTCGCCCGGTGCGGCGGGGCCAGCCCGGCCGGGGGGGCGCAGGCAGCGCCGCCGCCCCCATCCCGCTCCGCGGCTGCGGGAACAATGGAGGGGATGGGGGGGACCCGCCGGGAGCGCTCGGGGGGAGATGCTCGCCCCGAGATCAGGGATGCTCGCCCCGCACCCAGAGATGCTCGCCCCCAGAGCAGGGATGCTCGCCTCGAGAGGAGAGATGCTGGCCCCGCACCCAGGGATGCTCGCCCCGATAGCTGAGATGCTCGCCCCGCACCTAGGGATGCTCGCCCCGAGAGCTGTGATGCTCGCCCCCAGAGCAGGAATGCTCGCCCCGCACCCAGGGATGCTCGCCCCCAGAGCAGGGATGCTCGCCCCGCACCCAGGGATGCTCTCCCCGAGAGCTGTGATGCTCGCCCCCAGAGCAGGGATGCTCGCCCCGCACCCAGGGATGCTCGCCCCGCCCGCAGCGGGATGCAGGATGCGGGCTGCGGGCTGCGGCAGACTCACCCCGATGACCACGGTCTCGTCGCCCTTGAATTTGGGGATGAATTTGTCGCCGCGCAGGATCTCGGCCTCGTTGAGGGGCCGGAAGCGGCACATCACCTTGATGCTGCACTCGGCGGGGTCCGCCATGGCGGCGGCGGGCCCGGCGCTGCCGAGCGGGGCAGGTGCGGCAGCGGCGGGGCTGGGGCCGCCGGGCGGGCGGGGCCGGGGCCCGGGCAGCCGCTCAGAGCCCGGACACGCCCCGCACCGGCCCCGCAGCCGCTCAGAGCCCGGACACGCCCCGCACCGGCCCCGCAGCCGCCCCGCCCGCCCGCGGCTGCGCGGGAGACACCGGAGACAGCCCCAGCAAAGCCCGGGGCTGCCGGGGCTGCGGCTTGCGCTGCCCGGGGACACCTTGAACTGTCCCGGGGACACCTTGAACTGTCCAGGGAAACATCCCACTGTCCAGGGACACCTTGAACTGCACCTGGAACTGTCCCAGGGACACCTTGAACTGCCCCAGAGACACCTTGAACTACACCTTGAACTGCCCAGGGACACCTGGAACTGCCCCAGAGACACCTGGAACTGCCCAGGGAAACATCCCACTGTCCCAGGGACACCTTGAACTGCACCTTCAACTGCCCCGGGGACACCTTGAACTGCTCCGGGACACCTTGAACTGCCCAGGAACACCTTGAACTGTCCCGGGGACACCTTGAACTGCCCAGGAACACCTTGAACTGCCCAGGAACACCTTGAACTGTCCCGGGGACACCTTGAACTGCCCAGGGACACCTTGAACTGTCCAGGGACACCTTGAACTGCCCAGGGAAACATCCCACTGTCCCAGGGACACCTTGAACTGCACCTTCCACTGCCCCAGCGACACCTAACACGGCCAAGGACACCTAACACTCTCCCAGGGACACCTAACACTGCCCAGGCACCTTCCATCTGTCCAGGGACACCTTGAACTGCACCTTCCCCTGCCCAGGGACCTCTTCCATCTGTCCAGGGACACCTAACACTCTACCTTCCACTGCCCCAGGGACACTTTCCACTGTCCCAGGGACACCTTCCACTGCCCCAGCGACAGCTTCCACTGCTTTATTTCATATCTATCTATTATATTATATATAAATATTTCACATACTGGTCATCTGTGACATCTATTTCATATACTGCTCATCAATAACATGTTCCGTGCTGTGTGGTGATGAGGAGACCCTAAAATGAATTGTCAGCACAAGTCCTTGCACAGTTTGTTAAAATCCTTACCAAAGGGCACCTAGCACTGCCCAGGGACCCCTTCCACTGCCCAGGAACATCTTCCACTCTCCCAGGTTTCTCCAAGCCCCATCCAGCCTGGCCTGGGATATTTCCAGGGATCCAGGGGCAGCCCGTGCCAGGGTCTCCCCACCCTCACAGCGAAGGATTTCTTCCATCTGTCTAAACTAAATTTCCCAGTTTTTCCTCCATCTTCTCCCAGATGCTGGAAGCCTGCTGTGGGCTCTGCACACAACCTTCTCCCAAAAACCTTCTCCCAAAAACCTTCTCCCAAAAACCTTCTCCCCAGCATTCCCAGCCTGTCTCCATGCAGGGTGCTCTGGTTTCCACACCAGCTTCGTGGTGATCTCTGGATTTGCTCCAACAGAGCCCCTCTCCAAGCTCAAATCTGCCCTTGGCATCTCCCCTCAGCATTTTTCTCCCTCTGCCTCTGACACAGGTGGATCTGTGACCAAGTTAAAGGATATTTTTCCTGGAATATCATCGCTCCATGTGTGTTCCTGGGGAGAGCAGCAGTAGCAGTGGTGCCTCTGGGCTCTGGCCTTGCTCAGTTGACACAAAGCTCTGTCACACAAATCAGCACCTGGGAAAAGCAGCCTGGAGCCTGCTCCTCCTCACAGGGGGGCTCTCCTCGTCCTCCTTCCCTAAAAATGCTCCTTCCTTACCTGCTAAAATCACCTGCATCTCTCCCTCCCGGCTGCTTTGTTTCCCTGCACTCACATGATTCAAAACAGTCTGAAATACCACAGGAAGTCTCCTCCTCCTCCTCCATCAGTTTCTCCCAACAAGAATCTCCTGCTTAAGGAGGAATCCAGACATCCATGATGCTGCAGAAGCTCCAGCAGCTCCTGGTCCTGCTTTCCACCACAGTTCCACCATTCAATCACCCTCAGCTGTGCAATTCAGATGAGGGTGGACAATCCTGCAGGATTTGGATGGAAATCTCCCTTTCTTCCAGCCACATTACCTGAGGTGGATGTGAGGAGCAGGCTGGCAACAAAGCCTCTCCCACCCTTCCTAAAAGCAATTCCATGGGGGAGAGTTAGCAATGTGCAGCATGTGATAAGCCATTATTACATAATGGGATTTATTCCCCTGGATTACCAATTATCCCTTTTATTTCTCTTATGTTTCAAGCTATTACCCTGAATAGCAAATTTGTTAGTCATGACAAGTAGGGGCTTAGTCATAAAAGACGAGTCTTTGGATGAATTAATCCTTATTTTCCTCCATTATGGAGCGCTCATTTTGGAGTGAGATAAGCAAAAACTCGATTTTTCTATTAGAGCAGGTATAATCTCCCATCAGGAAGAATGCAGAGAGCCATCTTTCCTCAGCAGCTTTGTCACAAACAACGTGACATTGTCTGGAGTGCAGACAATACTGAATTGTCACCCAGCTGCTGCTGTTTTTTGCTACTCAGTACCAGATTAGGTGGAGCAGCCTGGTAGGAATGGGAATTTTTGGGGCAGATTTGGGAGTGATCAGCACCTCCCTGGGTCTGTGAGCTTCTCCCAGGCTGGGCTGGGTGCCTGAGGGTGGGATGGACACTTTGGTGGGAACCTGCTTTATAAAGACCATGAAGATATAGAAAAGCAGAGCCAAAATGCTTTATTGTTCTCACCTTCCTTGATTTCTGTCACCTCTCAAACCATGTCATTTTCAGCTGCACACTTACAAGAAATCCACTTTGATATATATTTTTCTGAGCTTACTTACACCTGAACACATGAAAATTGCCTTCCTACCAGCACCACAAAAAGAGAACCTGGATGTTATCTCCTTTTCCCACTTTCCCAGATCTCCAGCTCCCCAGTACAGCTCACCCTGGCAGAGCAGATATGGTTTGACAGCAAGTTCTGATTTTTCTGAAGAACTGAAAGAACTGAGCCAACCTCAGCTCAGTAAATATCCCAAGATATCAGAATAACAAATAGGAATAATAAAGGAATACGAAATCCCCTCCTTGATGACTGGGAATTCATAAAGGAATGAGAAAATCCCATTTCTCTGCAGGACAGGGATTGTGACAGAGGTGATCCCACAGAAATGGGGGTGATGCCTTGGGAGGCTGCCCTGGAGCAGGGGCTGGGCAGAGTCCCAGAATAAAGCAGGGATTCATTCCAAGCATCTCCTCCATGGATCCACCTTGGGCAGCACCAGAGCCCAGCCAGGGCTGCACCCAAGATGAACCAAAATGGCCCCAAAATGCACCAGCGCTCCTGGGCTCTCTCCCTGGGATCAGTTCTGCTCCATTTGCATCTTGCAGTTCATTGTCCCATCCCAGCTTTAGCCCCTGCAGTCCCACCCTGCTTGTTTTTCTCTCTCCAGCCCACGGGGTTTGTTGTAGTTGAGACAGAGACAGTCCAGAGCAACACACTCCATTTTCAGAAGGCTTCAAACTGTTTTTATTATATATATTTTATTGTTTGTATTTTATTATATATATTTTTATGCATGCTTTTTATACATTCTTACAAAGCTCAGAAGTTTACCCTTTACTCACTGGTCACAAGAAACAAACAAAGTGCTCATTGGAACAGGCAGCTGCAGGTTTCTCTTATTTATCCTTCTTTCCTTCTTGGTTTCTATGTCAAAGACCTTGGTAGAAAACTCTTTCAGGGTTAAAGATGGATCCTCTTGTCAAACTTCTCTGTGGCTCACAGGAGCTGCTGTAAAACCTCTTCCACAGCTGTTTGTGCTCTTGGGAGCACCAACCTGAGATTTGGCTCATTTGTCCTTGGTGCCCAGCTGGAGCAGGAATTGTTTTGTCTCCCTGCTCTGTGCACAGAGCTCAGCAACGCTGAATGTGAAGCTCAGAGCTGCACCTAAAGCAGCACAGAGCCTGAAAAACAAAATCTAAACCCTGAGGCATCACAGGGAGTTTGCATTTCCATGGGACCATCACCCTCACGAGGGCGGCCACCTCCCCACCTTTTCCTTGTCATTCGTATCCCTGGAAGTGGCACAAAGCCCTTCCTTGACCAGGAATGCCCGTCCTGGAGAATCCCCGGATTTGGGATTGCAGGAATTTCATGAGCTGTGTCCCTGCAGGAGAAGCTGTGCCTGAGGAGGAGCAGATCAGTGCCAAGGACCAGAAGAACCTGGAGCCTTGTGATAACACCCCAATCATTGATAACATCACCCCCGTGGTCGCCAGCATCTCCACGGAGGAGAAGCAGAAATATGACGAGGAGATCGCCAGCCTCTACAGGCAGCTGGATGATAAGGTGGGAATGCTGGGTCCCAGGTGGGAATGCTGGATTTCAGGTGGGAATGCTGCACAGAGCCTGAAACATGGAAAAGCCAAACGCTGAGGCATCAAGGGAACATTTCAGCATTTCCATCGCTCCCTTTCACGGCTGCCAGGCTCCAGGAATGGGCTCTGGGTTTGGGAGCGAGCTGCAGGAGGAAGCACAAGGTTGAATTTCTGCTGTGCTGAACAATTCCGTGCAAGGAGCAGAGGAGCAGCGCTGGCCAGGGGCGGGAGCTGTCAGCAGGAGAGCAGCGCTAATGCACATCCCATTGATCCCGGCCTCAGCAGCGGCCAGAGGCAGGAAATCTGAGCTCTTGGTGTCATCCGTGCTCAGATGTGGCTCAGGGGAAAGGGCTGCTAAAGGATTTCTCCCAGGAGGCACCAAGAGGGTGGGATCCCTGTGACAAAAGGCGATTTTAAATGTCACCCGGAGTTAATGTCCCACAGACGCTGAGAGTGCACCAGGGAACGTTTGCGAAGGCAGAGCATGAACGTGTTTAGCAGGAATAAAAATAAATAAAGGCAGGCCAGAGAACAGGCAGAAATGGACTGGAAAGTGCTGAGGAGGCAGCCAGGAGGAGCTGAGGGTCAGGAATTATGTGCTCTGCATCCCCAGGGATCATCAAAGGCATGGACACACACCCACAGCTCAGGAGGGACTGGGCTACAGGAACATTTGGCCAGGCAGGGGAAAAATTCCACAGCAAAATGAACAGGATCTGCACCACTGACACTCTCAGGATCTGCACCACTGACACTCTCAGGATGATTATCCCAGACCCAACATCTCCCTGGACCAGCAGAGATCCCACTGATCTCACCCTGTGGGATGAGATTCCTTTCTCAGACCTCCCCAGGAGTTTGGATGTGGAAGTGGAGCTCTCCAAAGAGGCTCCATGAGAAAGGGCTTGGGGCTGTGCTGGCAGGAATTGTTTCTCATTTGCAAGACACTCCAATATATGCTTACTTAAAAAAAGGTAAAGTACACACATAAATCTCAATCTCCATATAAATTATTCACGTTATGCACAGTCATGTACTTGGTGTTAACCTACCTAAAAAAATGGGTTTGCTCAAAATAAATAAATCGATTTTACCACTGTATAAAACAGCAAAACGTTTCAGGTCATTATTGAGCACACAAAACATTTTCTCCAAGTTACCATCTTTAAATTTGGGTTAATAAATCACCTAAATAAAAGGCTTGTAACTGGGAAAAAAACTGTTGTCTTTACGTGACAGGAAATTTTAAAGCAGCCATAAAAACACCGAAAGGGCAGGAAAGCACTAAAACCACCCAATCCCAAAGCACAAAGGCTCCGTGGAGATGCAGAAAGAGTTAAGCAGCATCGCAGGCAGCTGATGCCATCTTCTGGTGTCACTTACAGCGCTGATTTAAACCCCCCTGTGCCGAGTCGGGGCGGATCAGCATCAGGAGGAGGAGAACGCTGCTGTTTGCGGTGTCCTTTCCCCAGGGCAGGGTTCGGGATCAGGTTCAGGATCAGGGAGCGCTGCTGTTTACGGTGTCCTTTCCCCAGGGCAGGATTCAGGATCAGCATCGGGAGGAGGAGAACGCTGCTGTTTGTGGTGTCCTTTCCCCAGGGCAGGATTCAGGTTCAGGATCAGCATCAGGGAGCGCTGCTGTTTGCGGTGTCCTTTTCCCTAGAGCAGGATTCAGGATCAGCATCAGGAAAAGGGAGCACTGCTGTTTTCAGGGTGTCCTTTCCCCCGGGCAGGGATCAGGATCAGGATCAGGGGAGTGCTACTGGTTTTGGTGTCCTTTCCCCCAGGGCAGGATTCGGGATCAGGATCAGAAGAAGGGAGTGAAGCTGTTTGTGGTGTCCTTTCCCCCAGGGCAGGATTCGGGATCAGGATCAGGAGGGGAACGCTGCTGTTGGCGATGTCTTTTCCTCCAGGGCAGGATTCAGGATTAGGATCAGGTTCAGGATCAGGAGGAGGAGAATGCTGCTGTTTTCAGGATCCTTTCCCCCAGGGCAAGATTCGGGATCAGGATCAGCATCAGGAGGAAGGGAGCGCTGCTGTTTGCGGTGTCCTTGCCCCAGGGCAGGATCAGGATCAGGGAGCGCTGCTGTTTGTCCTTTCCCCCCGGGCAGGATCCAGGATCCAGGATCAGGATCAGGGGGCGCTGCTGTTTGCGGTGTCCTTGCCCCCAGGGCAGGATCAGGATCAGGGGGCGCTGCTGTTTGTGGTGTCCTTTCCCCAGGGCAGGATCAGGATCAGGGGGCGCTGCTGTTTGTCCTTTCCCCCCGGGCAGGATCCAGGATCAGGATCCAGGATCAGGGAGCGCTGCTGTTCGTGGTGTCCTTGCCCCCAGGGCAGGATCCAGGATCAGGATCAGGGGGCGCTGCTGTTTGTCCTTTCCCCAGGGCAGGATCCAGGATCAGGATCAGGGAGCGCTGCTGTTTGCGGTGTCCTTTCCCCAGGGCAGGATCAGGATCCAGGATCAGGGGGCGCTGCTGTTTGTGGTGTCCTTGCCCTCAGGGCAGGATCCAGGATCAGGGGGCGCTGCTGTTTGTGGTGTCCTTGCCCCCAGGGCAGGATCCAGGGTCAGGATCAGGGGGCGCTGCTGTTTGTCCTTTCCCCCCGGGCAGGATCCAGGATCAGGATCAGGATCACGGAGCGCTGCTGTTTGTGGTGTCCTTGCCCCCAGGGCAGGATCCAGGGTCAGGATCAGGGGGCGCTGCTGTTTGTCCTTTCCCCCGGGCAGCTCTCAGTGAGTGCGGGTGAGAGCTGCAGGTGAGTCCCCACCGTCAAGTCAGGAACAGGAGGAAAGGTGACACACCCCATGGATTTTCAGAAGGCACAAAAGGCTGACTTTACCACTCTCCCGATATATATAACCAACATCGTTCACCCAGAACCCGATGGTTCTTAATGACACCTGTCACCCATTGGTTAATTAGGACATCACCCTTTGGTAAACACCTTATTGTGAGAAACAACTGATCAAAACGCCAGCTGCAGATTGTTTTTCATTCATTCTCAAACTCCCCAGAACAATCCCTGGGAAAGTTTCTCTGCCTTTCTCTCTCGGTACCCACATGTGGGGCTGCGGGAGCATCCCCAGCCCTGGTGGCACAGCCAGCCCCTGCCACCAGCCCGGCCCTGGCGAGTGACACCGAGGGGACACGGCAGCTCCTGCAGTGCCACAGATGAGCCCGAGGCGCTGCCGAGCTTTGGGAAGCGCAGCTGAGCCGTGCCCTGGGCACTCGCTGCTCCCTCTGCTGCTGCTGCCCTGCCGGGGATGCCGCACCCGTCACGGTGATTTGTGCTGACAAAGTGACACCACCGTGCCCAAAGTGACACCGCCGTGCACAGGGATGGAGTTCGGGGAGACGGAGGTGTGGCCTCCCACCAGATAAACCAGCCTGAATGGTTTTATCTGTTACAAATTCTCTATAATCTGCCACAGTTATTGCCTCCCTCCTTCCCTTGCTCCTTGCTGGGATCCTTCTCCATCATCCTCCCTGGGTAATTGCACTTGTGTTGGAGTTAAACCAGAGTTCTGTGGATTGAAGGCAGGCTGGACTAAACAGATTTTACTACTCTTAGTCTTAGAAACAACCCTAACTTGAGGAAATTTGTCAGGCTGGGAGGGTGGGGAGGAGTGCAATGGAATTCCCAGAGCAGGTGTGGCTGCCCCTGGATCCCTGGAAATGCCCAAGGCCAGGCTGGATGGGGCTTGGAGCAGCCTGGGACGGTGGGAGGTGTCCCTGTCTGTAAGCACAGGTGAGTTCTAAGGTCCCTTTCAACATAAACCATTCTGGGATCCAAGGATTCCAAAAGTGATTGGGGTTAGTTCACTGTTACTACCTGTTAGTTTCACATTTTAGTCCTATTTAACCTACATTAATTTATTTTTATTTAAACTAGAGTTACTAAGCTACAAACCAGACTAACTGAGTTAAATTCATTGCAAAATACAACTGACATGCGTGCTCATTAATTTTTTGAGATGAAACCATTAAAAACCATCTAAAGGACACAGAGATTGCATTTAGAGATGGAGCAGGTGACTGAGAGACAAGCAAGACACTGAGAAAACAGGGAATGTACCCTGAAACTCCCCTTTCCTCCTGGCAGGCACTTCAGGAGCAAATGTTCTGCTCAGTTCTCACATCAGGGAATGACATTTTGGGCCCTGTCACTGCAGCAGGATGGCACAACCCAACCAGAGCAGGGGCCCCCACTGCTGCTGGGTCCTGCAAGAACACATCCAGAGTTTCCTACAGAATTGGCTGCTTGGATCAGCAGTAATTATCCCCCATGTTCCTCTGTTCAGATGGAAACACTTGGATCTCCACAGCTCACCCAACTTACTCAGGAAAAACTCCCTCTCCTTCCTCGTCCTTCTTTAATTCACCAAGGTTTTAATTTACCAAGGTTATTCCCAACCTTTCCAATTAAAGTGTGAATGTTGCAAACCCTCAAAAGCAGCAGAAACACGGAAGTGAGCTTTGAAACTGTTTCTCTGCAGGCAAATCCAGGGAGCCTGTTGGGATGACAAACACACACCAAAACTCCAGTCAATCCATAAATAGAAATGTTACTAGAGAAAGAACCAGCATTTTCTGTTCCTGACATTTAAAACTCTGCACCTGACATGAAGTCCAGCACAAATTGCTTAGATGAGCCAGGATTCCACACTCTTCCCTGAAAGATATTCCCCATACACAAGAGAACAGAAATCCCTGTTCCAATCCTGCTGCACAGATGCACGGATAAGGGAATTCAAACTGAACATCATATCCTCAATATGGTAAAAGAGCACAAAACCACCTCAGTCAGTGGCTTTCCCAGCTGGACAAAGGATTTTATGGCACTAATCCCTCCCCTTTCTCTTTTTCTTCTTTTTAATGAAGGTTTCCATGGCCTGCAGTATCATCCACCACTCCTCCCCTTTTCCTGCACTCGAGGCACACACAAGGACTATTCCAGCTCTGTTCACAGAAGGTTTCAGCACCACTAATCCTTTAAATGAAAGCCATTCCATAGCTGGCACTTCCCATCAGAGCCTTGGGAGTTTATGGAATCCTCCTCTGCACCTCACATTTTCCCAGAATCCATTAAAAGTTTGAAGCTCCAGCTAAAAGGTTTTTTAAGTAATTAGATGAGGATTAGAGTACACGAAATCAGAGATACACAGCAATCTCAGAGACATCTTCTGGCCAATTTTCCCTGAAAATGATCCACTGAAAATGATCTTTGTAGTGAGAAGAGGCCATGCTAAGCGTGCAGCTTTCAATCTGCAGAGGAAATTACTTCCCATTTTCATTAAGCCTCCAAAGGGTTTTGGAGATGGTAGTGAAGCAAGGTTATTCCTAGATATCAAGGAGAATATATTTTTTTTTTTCTTTTACACACTCAGATTTTCAACAATTCTTTCAAAAAAAAAAAAAATCATTTAATACTTCAGACTGTCAGCCATTCCCTGAAATGAGCCCAGCTCTACAGAAAGGCTGGGAAGATCAGATGAAGTGGAATTTCCAGGGAGCAGCAATCCCAGTGGAGTCACAGGTGCTCTCCAAAGCTGCCACCACCCCTCACCTGACCAAGGCAGCACCACAGGTTCCCCTATTCCCAACAGGAATAATCTAGCCTCACCCCTCCCTGCAGACATCACATGGAATAAAAATAGAGCATCAGTGAAGCAAAAACCAGGTAATTTCAGCCACCTGAGTTTGTGATGAGCTCCCAAGATTTAAAGCTCTGCAAGTTTTTAGCTGCCAGGACTTTTAACTCACACAACATAAGACAAAACAGGTTTGAACACAGCTTGGATTAAAAAGAGTTCTTTATATAGAAAGCTAAGATGTAAAATACACTGAGACTCCATGACAGAGGCAAGATCTTCCTGGGAGGGTGAGCCTGGGCTAAATCCTTCCAACCTCAGTGACCCTGGGATTTGTAACACAGAAACACCCAAAGATGGAGAATAAAACAGCAGAAATTCAGCCCATTTCCTTGGCAGGGCAAGAAACTCCCACTCCCCATTTCCCCAGGTCTCAGGTCCCATCCTGTCACAGACACATTTTATGGAAAATCCTTTTGTTAGGATTTTTTCCTCCTGAGAAGCTGAGAGGCCTCAGGGACAAAATGTACCCAATGGTTATCTGCTGCTGTGGGATGCAACAGGAACAAAATGTACCCAATGGTTATCTGCTGCTGTGGGATGCAACAGGAACAAAATGTACCCAATGGTTATCTGCTGCTGTGGGATGGAACAGGAACAAAATGTAAATAACCAATGGTTATCTGCTGCTGTGGGATGCAACAGGTGGGCCTGGGATTGGTCCATGTGGTTGTTTCTAATTAATGGCCAATCACAGCTCAGCTGGCTCGGACTCTCTGGTCAGTCACAAGATTTCCTTTCCTTTCCTTTCCTTTCCTTTCCTTTTCCTTTCCTTTCCTTTTCCTTTCCTTTCCTTTCCTTTCCTTTCCTTTTCCTTTCCTTTTCCTTTCCTTTCCTTTCCTTTCCTTTCCTTTCCTTTCCTTTCCTTTCCTTTCCTTTCCTTTCCTTTCCTTTCCTTTCCTTTCCTTTCCTTTCCTTTCCTTTCCTTTCCTTTCCTTTCCCTTTCCTACCTTCTGATTAAATCCTTTCTTCTATTCTTTTAGTGTAGTTTTAATATATCATTTTCTTGTAATATAATATAATATACATAATAAAATAATCAATCAGCCTTCTGAAACATGGAGTCAGATCCTCATCTCTGGGACCCCTGTGAACACCAGCACACCATCCCAGCCCTCCCCTAGCACAGAACTATCCCATCCCTGCAAGCTTCTGGAAATAAGTGCCTATGCTGGGATCAGAGGATCAGAGTCCCTGAGCAGCCTCCAGAGCTGCTGCTGCCCCTGCTTGCACACTGTGAAATAACCACATATGCACCATGGGCAGGTTTTGATATGTATTTTTATTTCCCTGCAGTTTTCACTTATCAAGAACAAGTAACAGGGAAAGTTGTCTGAACTAGTGCATAAACAAACATTCGGAAACACCACTACACGTATCTAATGTACAAGAACCGTATAAAAAAAGTCACTAAAACACTACACTACCAAGGTGTCCAACGCTTACAGTCAGACTTTTTCCAACCCGTTACTTGCCTTGTAGCCACAGGAAAACTCTCCAAAATTGAAAAGACAATCTTGCCACAACCCTCCCTCCCCCCCCACCACCTGGGATGGCTCGATAGCTAGACATCCAATAATGAATTATTGCAATGATATAGAATGCAATACATACCTGGTAAAATATCCTTTAATGTGGTGTGGTACAGTTTGAAAGCCGGTTAAAATACGCAGTCTTCGGATAAAATGGCATCAAGGTGAAAATTTTCTCAGATCTGCACATTTGGACATGTGCCAGATGCATAATTTTCCTAGTCAGTTTTTTTTTTTTCCTCTCCTGTGTAATTATTTTTTATAAACTGGTATTATAAATAGAAATATACATTCAAAATATATGGAAAAGTGAGTTACTACATTAAATTTGCATGTATCGATCCATCCCTTTCCCCTGCACAGTAATAGAAAATACTATTTTGCCTTGAACTTCATATTTGACAGTGAAATGCCACTAAAGTATTTACCAAAAAGTCCATCTAGTCAAATTGTGAAACAAAATGAACCAAGTGAAAACTTTACATTTCCTTTAGAAAAAAATTACAAGAATTTTGTTTCCTAGCTATGAATCTTTAACTTTTTTTTTTAGACACAAAGTTGCATTTATTTGTACAAGATACAAAATGTAAACATGGCAAAATAAATAGTTTAAACAAGTGATGCAGGATCCCATGTCATGCTCATGATCCCATTAAAGAATTATTTTTTAATCCATTCAGTTGCAAATTCAAGTGCAAAAGCATGATGATGAATATCTACTATTCAAGTAACAGAAATAATATTGATGATACAAATAAACTATTTTACAAGGTAGTGATTTTCCCAATTTTACAAAATTTACATTATATATCGACTTAATACACGATATAATGGGAGTCCATTCAGGTCTGGGTGAGTTCTCTGTGACCCACAGAGCGCTGTGTTTGCATTCAGCTGGGCCAGGAGCAGCACACCGTGACCCAGCCGGGCACAGCTGGGAGGTTATGTCACTTCCATGGCCACTGTGGTCTCTGCGATGCCGTTCAAGCCCAGGCGCTCTGGCTCATGGTTCTCTCTGCAAGGAAGGAGCATCCCACGGTCAGAGCACATCCCACACATTTTACTCACTGCTTTCATATTTTCACACAGCTGCTAGCAGGAACTTTAACACACACACACTGCAAACTCTGTTTGGAAGTAAATACTGGCATTCCACAGCCGCTCTTATTCAACAGTGCAGTCCCTTCTGTGAGATTACTGCATTAACTGTCCATTGCCATCCTGAATTATGGATTAAATCCCTAAAAGCTCTTCTGAAGGACCAAAGTCAAGATAGGATAACTCAGTACCACTTATTCTGTTAAAGCACCAAGTGTTGTAATTCCCTGCCCATTCTGCTTCAGCACTGATTTTTCACTTGTTTACCAATAGCCATTTTTTACTTTTCCAATTTACAAACATGACTTTGTTTTTTGAAACACCGTATCATCCAGGAGAGACTTCAAAACATCCCAAATATTGCCATTTTGAGAAAAAATTGCCAACTGCAAAGCTCCTGCCACTCCTATGAAACATCACCTAAGTATTCTGAAATAACAGTGCTGCTGTTCAATGAGAATAAATACCCTAATGGTTGGGCTTGATGATCTTATAGGTCTTCGCCAACCTAAACAATAATGAATTATGATTTTATATGTAAGATACGGGTTGCCACTTTTCTGGTGTGTGTTTTTCATAAATATAAAACACATATATCCACATGTAAATATAAAAATACATGTGCCAGCCTGTACCTTAAAATATTACACAATGATTTAGAGGGAACAAGAGGAGAATTTGACAGAATCTACTTGAAAATGCTGCATGAGAAGAGACAAATGAAATGGTTAAAATTCAAACACAGTAGAAGTTGACCAAAAGTACAGGTGCCTAAAGGCAGGGCAGGTTATTTGAGGGGTTAATCTGCAAAATCAGCTATTGTGGTTTGCCAAGGCCACGCTGAAGGTGCTGAGAAGCCTCTCAGAGGTGGAGCAGATTCCCTCTAGTGCAGAGCTGGGCACGACCATGGAGAGGACACAGGCTGAGGCCGCTCCAGGGAGGGCCAGGTGGGACATCAGGAAGGATTTCTGCATGGAAAGGGCTGCCAAGCACTGGAGCTGCCCAGGGAGGTGAGGGAGGCATTGCTGAGGTGGCACTCAGTGTTCTGCTCTCATGAGGTGAGGCTGAGTCCTGGGTTGGGACTCTGACCTTGGTGATTCCGACCCAAACAACTTCACGATTCAAGCACAAAATTAATAATTCCAAAGAATTCCATGATTCAAGCTCCCACAGAACCGGGAGCTGCTGCAGCCCTGTCCCCACTCACCTTGCTATACTGCTGATGGCACTGCTGGGAGTTACCTTTGGCACTCTGTCCATGCTGGCAGCAACTGTGGCAAGTTTTAAGGCTGTTGGCGAGGGCGCTGAAGTCCGTGTATTGATATGAACATTGACTGGAGACACAACGCTGACGTTGTTGAGGTGCACGGCGCTGGGCAGGCAGGAATTGTTCATGGGGAGAGGCTGAGGGCTGCTCGTGCACAAGGCTGGGATTAAGTGGTTTGTGGTGCTGTGGCCAACTGTCCTTACGAGCTGTACAGTTGAGATCCCTGGGCTGGATGATAAAGCCATGTTGGTGGAGTATAAAGTTCTGGAGGTTCCTGGTAGGCAGAATAAATGGTGGGTGTTAAAAAGGTGACATTTCTTAGATGAAAAGGCAAAGATTAACCTCAAGGGCAATGCTTTGAGTGTGTAAGTCATTGATGTCCGTATTTTACAGAGTCACAAAATGGTAAAAGTCAGAAGTGGCAGCTTGGCACACTGCCATTGACGCCTTAGGATTTAGCTTTTATATTTTTCAGATCCTGTACTGCTTTAGGGTATAACTCTAAAACTCCACAGCCTGTCAGCTGCTGTTCTCCTGTTTTATTCAGACAATCTCTCTAGGCCTGAAACTCAGATACCTCACTGTCTCAGGCCCAAAAAAGTGTAAACAAAAATGAGCTGGGAGGGAGCAAACTGGGGGTATGTGACTTCATTACCTGAAAATGTAATTGGAGGATTAAGCCCTGATATGCAAATGGACCAAACTCTTAATTATCTGAAACACTCGTGACCATTGTCCATTCTGGGTGTAGCCTTGGAGGCTTCTGACTGCCCAAGGTGCATCTACTGAAGGCCTTTAATAAATCTCCACTTTTATTCTCTTCATCTTGTCTAGCCTCTGTTCCAGGTAGCCACTCCAAGGCACCACCATGTGCCTGATCTTCCACCCTCAGAGCACTGCCCTCCTGGATATGAACTCAGAGAATTACACACAGATCTCTCTCTCTCTCTATCCTGGAACTGCTCCAGTTTATTGATTTTATTCAGTTGTGTTTTTTCTCCCTCTATTCATTTCATATTATCATTAACCCAGCCTGGCAGAAGGTCTATAAAACTAATCACATCATTAGCTGCTAAAACAACAAATTACTTTAAAAGCCTCTTCTTTGTCTTGGCAGCCCAAATCCCATTTGCCTCTTGGCACTGTGGAGATGGCACCAGCACAAGCAGCACCACGGGAGGGTGGCAGGGGGCACTGAGTGCCCATGGCTGCACTTTCTGGGACAAATCCTAAATGCAGTGAAACTTGAGGCTAACAGTGATGTCAGAAGAATTGCCAGTAAAGGTTGGTTAGTACATTTTTGGCTGAATATACAAGTGAGGTAACAACCAAATAATGAATCAACTTCTCCATTTCCTTCTCAAAGTACTTAAATGTTTTAAGCAGTTGATTTATTCTTTCATTACACACTCTCACTGCTTTTAAAATGCTGTCATTTAGACTTTTGATCTGAACAGGTTACTAGAAGATAAAGACTACCAAGGGAAAAGCAAACAATGCTCTTCCAAGGTAAAGAGCACTTGGTGGTTTTATATCCATTTTAACAACATCTGTTGGACAAGGCTCTCAGGCACAGGGTGGGATTCTCAGGAGTTGGACTTTGATCATCCTTGTGGGACAGTAATAGGAAATACTATTTTGCCTTGAACTTCATATTTGACAGTGAAATGCCACTAAAATATTTACCAAAAAGTCCATCCAGTCAAATTGTGAAACAAAATGAACTCAGGACATTCCATGATTCAAACCACTGCTACAAAGTACTTCAGAGAACAATACTTAAAACAACCACAATGAAGAGATTTGTTTTTCTTTGTTGTTATTTAATAATATTTCAGAAATCAGCAATAAGATCAGTTGATGGTTAAGAGCAGGTGACACTCTCAGCTCACTCCAGGCTGGGGTTTTCAAGGCCTCCTCACCTGAAGGCTGGACAACACCGTTGATATTGTTGTGGCTGGTGTTCTGCTCCTTGGTTCCCTCGCTGCGCCCGGGGCCCGGGGCACTGACCACTGCAGAGGCAGCAAAGTGGGCACTGGCTGAATCCAGGGTTTTGGACATGCAGTCAGAGGTGCTGGAGCCCTGCAGGAAGAGGAAAAGGTGGTTCTCAATCATCCAAGTACAAAAGGAAATACACCTTAGGATTGCTACAGTGCACAAGTAAAGCAAATCAATAAATACAGCTTCCACGTGTGCCCTGATGCACCAAACATGGAATATTCCTGTGTCACCAGAGTGAAGGGAAGCTGGAAAGCAGTGTCCAAAGGAGGGTTACACTCCACGAGTGCTGCCCAATGCAGCCAGGCCAGGTCTCAGCACAACACATCACTTCTGTTCTGTGCTGTCAGCCTGGAGAGGGAAAGGGTCTGGGCAGAGCTCAGAGCCCCTGGCAGGGCCTGAAGGGGCTCCAGGAGAGCTGGAGAGGGACTGGGGACAAGGGATGGAGGGACAGGAGCCAGGGAATGGCTCCCAGTGCCAGAGGGCAGGGATGGATGGGACATTGGGAATTGGGAATTCCTGGCTGGGCTGGGATTGCCAGAGCAGCTGGGGCTGCCCCTGGATCCCTGAAGTGTCCAAGGCCAGGCTGGACACTGGGGTTTGGAGCAGCCTGGGATAATGAGAGGAGAACTGGACAGGCTTTAAGGTCCCTTCCAACCTAAACCACAGAGGATTCCCCATGTTTGGAGATGTTTCCTCTCAGAAAACAACCATGTCTTAAACCTTCTCTGTTGTGTCTCCAGGCAGCTGCAAACCTCAGGGATGTTCAGGATTTGTGGTACCTCCATTCTGTGACCTGTGCCACAGAATAACTGCCCAGCACATTCTGGAATCCCACTCTGTTAGTCCAGTTCCTACTGGAAAGGCTCACCATTCTTACTGGAAAGAACATTAATTCTGCAATTTTAATTTATATTAACCAAGAAAATGACTTTGCAGAGAAGCTTGAAATGTTTTAAAGATCCAAAATTCATTTGTTTTGTTTAAATATTTTGGCATTGTTTCTTTACACTTACAAAAAATGTCATCAGTATCTGCCAACACAGAATCCCTGATTAATTGAAGTAGAAAACACTGAGGGGAAGGGACAACCAGCACAAGCAATTAGAAATATAAAATGCTCAAAGTAATATATACATTTTCCTAGTAACAGACAACAGCAACAGCTTTTATACTTTATTGGGAAGAAGCTAACAGAAAACTAAGTGCAATGGAAAAATATGTAACATGTATATCCATATGTAAATATAAAAATACATTTTTATATTTTGCATTATATATTATTGCATTTTTCCCTTGCAAGGGATTCCAGAGGAAAAATGGGATTCTTTTAGAAGCCAGAATATGCAAATATGCAATGTCTCCTTTTCCTCTCAGAGGTACCAATTTGTAGTGCTCACTGAGTATCTGCTCATAACAGAACACATTACCTCAGAAGGTGATTTTAATGAAGTCTCTTCAGAGCACTTACAGACAGGAGCACAAAGCCAGTGAAAACAGGAAGAGTTGAGAGCACACATGGATATTTTTACATTGGTAACTCTGTGGATGCAGGTTACACATTCAGCTACCAAGTCTCTTCCTCAACTTGTAAAATGCATCCAACTTGTTAAAAAAGCCCTGAGCAAAGTGTTTTGAATCCCCTCTAAAACCCCCCAGGCTCGCTGGGGTGTCCCATTTGGTCGGTGAGAGACGAGCAGCACTGTGGACAAAAGGAGCAGGCAGGGTGGGAGCAGTACCTGTGCTTTCAGATGTGTCTGTTGGGAGGAATGCTGAGATTGCTGCTTCTGCTGCAGCTGGGCCAGCTGCTGCCTCTGCATCTGCACCAGCTGCTGTTGGTGTGTCTGGAACTGCTCCTCTGTGATGCCCCCTGTGACTGTGGGAAAGAAAGGAGCCACAGTTACACAAAACACACCTGGGAAAGGCGAGAGCGCAGCTAAGGTGGGTGAGGATGACACAAATCATGTCAGCTGCACCCAAAATCTTCACAGGTTATGTAAAGGAGAGGTCAAGCTGTGTTTGTTTGTTGGGTCCTTTCATGGAGTTCATTTTTAACAGAAGAATTCAGAGCTTTCGTTGCTTTTAAGCAGTTCTATCTTTGGTGGTTTTATCCCCAGTAGCTTTAGACAAAAGCTCAAGAGAAATGATTTGCCTGGCTTTCAGGAAAGAAGCACAGCCTAAAAATCAGAGCAGAGGACAAAGCACCCTGGGCTGAGCTGGGTGCCTTCTCTCCCAGTGAACACTGGCAGAGGATTCCTGGACAATTTCCCTTCCCACAGCCCCTCGCTGCCCCTTTGCCCTGAGGGAAGCACTCGTCTGGCATGGGGGATTTTCTCTGCCAATTATTGTTTTAAATGCTCGAAGAGTTTAGGGGTGCCACAATAAGTTTATTTTTGAGAACCAGGTTAATGCCACCCCAGTAATGCCCCAGGCCCAACACATGAAGGGAATGCAGTTAGAAAAGCTGGTTTTAATATTTTCCCCCTGGAAAATCTGCACACTTGGTAAACTGAAAATACTAACAGGGCTTTGATGCTAAAACCTGAGCTGTGTGCAGTTAACCCAAGAACTGAGCTCTCTGGGGAGCAAGTGAGGAGGAGAGAATTCCCTTCCCAAAGATTCCCATGAATACATTTCAACACTTCATCCTCAGCTCTGGTTTTGCAGGACTGGAGCTGTGCTGCACCTCAAACACCTGGATTCTCAGCAATATCCTCTTATCCAGGGACACTAAGCTAGCATTAAAACACAGAGCTTTATCCATCTTGCAGGGTTTGGCTCTTCCATTTCTCACTCTTAGTACTCAGGGCTCTCCTGAAATTCCATTGGGAAACAACACCAGAATCAGGATTGCTTAGAAATTAGAACTGAAACTTCTTTACTGCTACATTATTAAAGCAGGTTCCGACCATATTAGGAGAGCACTTAAAAGTCCAATTACTTAAAAATTACTCCTCTTAAACTGTAGCAATATCATAATTTCCAACCTAAGTTTATTTTGCATTTAGCTTTACTTTGTTCCTCTCACAGATTGTTACCTAGAGTTTAATTCCAAGTTAAATCAGCTCAACCTGCTACATTCCCTCACAAAACACATGGCACTGCTGAAGGCACCATGGCCAAGAACAGCATCATGGAATATTACATATATTTCTATTTTTAAGTTCTGAGGTAACAAGTCCCAGAAAATGTGTTTTGTTTTACAGAAAGCTGTTTAAGAACAAGGTGAGATTTCATGTTTTCAATCTCCTCTCCTTCCCAGTTTGTCACAGACCACAAAGTCCTGGAATATTCTATTACAGGACACAGGGAAGGTGATCCAGAATTCAGTAACCCCTTGCTCTGCCTGCATGTGCCTGAGTTTCAGGTATTTATCCAGTGGCCAAGCTGTTCACCTTGTTATAAACCAGCAGATGTTCATTAGCACATGAAATATCATTTGCTTCTGCCAAATCAAACACCTGGAGGGTCCTGGAGAAAAAAAGAGCAAACTTTGAGCATGTCCCAAGGCAGAGCCCTGAGCAGGGTTAAGAGCTCTGCAGCTTCAGGGGGGTTTTATTTTATCAGAGCCTGACAGGGCTGAAAAACTGCCCCACAAAAGGGGAAAAAGTCACTTCAGCTTTCACTTCCAGGCTCCTCTCTCCTTGGCAGGTTTGGATTGTGTCACTTCTCTCAGGACATGAAGGCTTTAACCAAAGATCATCCTCTGCAGGCTGCCCCAAAAGAGGCATTGCTTCAATTACTCCCATGTGGCATTTAAGGCTGGGGAAAAAATACCTCTAAAAGTAAAATTTTGTTCCACAAACAAAACCTTTCAGCTGGGAACAGCATCATGTGCAGGTGACCTCTCTCTAGGGACATCCTTTTCCCATTTGCAGTGCTTGCAACATGAGCAAGAGAATAATTCAGCTCCAAGAATTGGTTCTTGGTTCATGCACTCATTAGGCATTTTGAAGAAAAGTCTAGTCCCAGGCTTTTCAAATTAAAAATAAAAAAATAAAATCTGTCTGTACAATGCATTTGAGGAAATACCAGAGTTGCTTTACTAGTACAGGGAAAAAATATAACCCAGAGGTAATTTTAAATATTCTTGTGTACCAAAAATCCAAGGAACTCCCCAGTTCTCTCTGAAATAAAACAATAAAAAAATAAAAATAATAATTTTAAGTACTGCCACCGTTTCCTCTGGAGGGAGTATCAAATCAGCTGTAAAATTAACTGATTTCAACAATCACTTCCCAAAGAGAATGACTTCAATAAATGCACTGACCATGCCTGTGCTCATTTAATGCACAACCAGACTCTGACCAGCCCTTTTAAAATTTATTCCCTATTTACTAGTGAGAAAACCCATCAGCAGTGCCTCTTGCTGGTTCAGTTATTTGGGGAAGAATTCTGTTGTCTATTGTGTCTGATCCTGTTCCAGAATTGCAGGATCTGGTTTGTCATTTAAATCTGTGACAAAAAAGGTCCTCCCCAGCCATAAATTCCATGCATAATGTACTTCAACTACTGAGGGATTTCCATTTAATTTAAATGCATTCCTCAGATGATTTCTAAAATTATACCATCAGTTTATGACTATTCCTCCAAAAAGTGCCTTGGATCCATCAGATTTGGTTTTATTCATCTTTCAGCTATTTCTTTACCAGCTCTTGATGTTTATCAATAGTCCCATCCCACTGAAGTGCCCCTTTCTGCCCCAGCTGTGATCCCTCAGGCCTACAAGGTCTTTCAGAAATAACTATATGAAATATGTAATACATGAGATTTTCATGCAGCAGGAAAATGCTCCTGTGCCAATCTTTTCATAGCAGAGAACAATCTGAAGGTTACAGTGACCATACTGAGAAGCTGGGGAAGTACTGGGCTGGAATAAATATCCTGTGCCTCTGTCAGAGCAATTTAATAGTGCCCAGCAATTCTAGAGATACATTATTGGAGAATAAATACCCATTCCTGCAGCTTTGAGAGAGATGGGACATTCCACAGCCACAGAAATTATGGAATTCAGGGGCAGTCTATTCTATTATTTAATTGTCCTGGTTTACAAAGCAGGATGGAGGAGGGATATACTCAGCTGCTTGCTGTTGTAGGAGATCTCATTTGCTGGATCTCCAATTTTTCAGATTTTTGAAGTATCAAATGCTTGTGATTCTTTTCTAATTATAAAGAAGTGACAGTGTTAAAAGTCGAGCCATTACAATTCTAGCTCATGAAGCAAGTGATGCAAACACTGCTCAATTTAAGCTTAAAGCAATTTTTTCATCACTGAGTGCTTCCACTATCAACATTTTTTCCATTTTCATGCCTGCTCAGGGCACTTAGGAACTTCCTACATTTGTCTGAGTCAAAAATGAAAACTGCCAACAAAAATGAGCCACACCCACCCTCCCCAAGAAACCACCAGATTTGTTTTGCATTCATAACGAGCATCCTTCTACCCTTAAACAAGGTTAGGCCAATTAGTGCCATTAAGATTTAATTAGACCTAAACAATTCTTCATCTGAGCAGAATCCCTGCTTTGAATAAGGTTTGAATCCAGCACTTCAAATTCTAATGGAAGCAAAGCAGGAGGAAGAAGTGTTTGTGGGGAGTTTCTGTATGTCAGGTTGTAGCTGTGCTTAGGTCCACACCAGTGCTGAAGATCTCACCAGTGCAGCCACAAAGAAAACCAAAATTCAGCATTTTAAATCCCAGAAGCAGCCAAATCCTTGCCTACCTGATATGCCATTCTTGCTGGTGTTCAATAAAGCTACAGATGCTGCAGAGACTCTTTTATTATTCACAGTCTGCCCTGCTTTCCTTGAGGTACATTCTTCACTATCACTGTCCTGGAGATTGAGTAGCCTGGGCTGGAAACACTGCAGTCGACATGATCTGATATTGCTTAGGATTTCAGGAAGGGACAGTCTGTTTTCACAAGGTTTATTGGAAGCATTGGTCCGTGAAAAATTAGAAGAAAAGTCTAAAGTCTGGGAAGAGCTTGAAAAACTGCTCAGCATTTCCGGGTCAATCTGCCTCAGGACAGGATCGTGCTCTGTGGATATTCGGTCCATGATCACCCTGGGCAAAGAGGAGGAGGAGGAGAATCATTAGCTTCAGCAGCTCTCTTTAATACTTCTATCCTTTGAAGGGGAATGAAGAATGAAAAGGACCCAACTGTACCTTCCACCCCTGCCAATCCTCCTCCTTGCAAACCCTATACATCTCCTTGGGATTGTGAGGGTTGTAAGGCAATGCCTGAACCTCAGTTTGTCCAATTCTGCCAATTCTGGGCTTTCGGACGAAGAATTCATTTGGTCCAAACGAGGCTGTGAAGAAAGAAAAGGCAATTTTATACTCCAAGGGTGCTTTGATGAGGGCACTGCTGGGTGTCATGCCCAGGCTTCAGGACAGAACACATGGTTTATGCTGAGTTAACCAATAACAGCTTCAGTAGTTAAAAAATAAACTGAATATTTAGGCTGTTAAATACTCTGCATCTAACAGCAATGGTAATGTTGGAGAAAATGAAAATAGGAATTTTTCAGTCATCCCAACATCTTTTGGCAAAGGAATCAACTCACAGGCTAGGGAAAAAAGAAAGGAGGTTGAATTCTAAGCAAGTGGGAAGCTCAGCTTTGACTCTTCAGAGCCAAGCAGAAAAGGGGATGCTCCTGCAACTGTCTTTGGACTCACCAAAGCATCAAAGTTCTGGTGGTGAGAGTGGGAACAGAACTCCAACACTGCCACTATGCCAACCTAAATTTAAAGAAACCACCCCTAAACCCAACAGCACAGCAGAATCCTGCATATTCTTACAGCATAATACTGGCATCCTGCTCTTCTCCTGAAAGCACAAGGTCCATCAGGATCATTTTCTTCTTCTGCTTCTGACACTGGTGAGGGTACCTAGACCAGAAAACAACATCATTCTCCCAACTGCCACATCTGTATAACTGTATTTATTACAAAAGTTTGTGTTTATGTAATGAGAAAACAATGTCATTCTCCCAACTGCCACATTTGTATAATTGTATTTATTATAAAAGTTTGTGTTTATATATGAGAGCTGCCATGTTTATCACGGCTTGGAAGGAAAATTCAGTTTATACAAGGAGCTTTTAAATATAGTCAGAGTTGGGACAAGCCAGACTGGCCAAATGCCAGCTGACAGGAATGTCTGCCTCGTGTACACTGAGATTTTGGGGGGTACCTGTGGGAACTCATCCTCATCAGAGCTGTGGAAGTCGTACTGTTTGATGTCACTCTTGCTGAGCACAGGCAAGGGCTCAGCCAGGGGCTGGGGGGTCACCACACACTCCAGCTTGGGCTTCTTCAGGTATTTCTTCTTCTGACGGACCACATCGGACACCTCCTCCTTCAGAGAGGAGTGGTGAGGGTGCTGCTCGGGGAAACAAACAGAACATTCTAAAAATTAAGCATCAGCAAATTGAATGACTTCAAGACAGGCTGCTTGTCTTCCAAAGGCTCTGCAGATGCTTGAGACATGTAATGCAAAAGGTACTGGAGACATTAAACCTCAGAAGCTTTCCTCTGATTGTTTTTACAGGGATTTATTAATAATCAGAGAGCTCTCAAGCCATGTCACTGCCTGAGAGGCTCCTCACTCTGCACTACACTCTGTGTATTGTCATTGAAATTCCTCTTCCAATTATTTTCTGAGATCTCATTTTTCCCTGGCACTTTCAATTTTCTGAACTGCTCGGACATGTTCAAAAGAAACAATTTAATTTGTTTCCTGTTTCTCACAGAGCTGACACTTTTGAACAGATGTGATGGTATTTGGGTTGGCTACTTAAGATTTTTCTCACATAAACCCTCTGCAGTGAGCAATTATTCCATCGATACTGAACTGTCCACTTGAACACAAATGTTATTAAACTTCAAAGCTCCCATTTGAAAAGATTATTTCACTTGCAAAATTCTCCATTTGAAGGAGAAGCACCAGTGCAGTTTTAAAAAGTGTTGAAATTTACCCTGGATTAACACTCTTCAATAACAGCCTGACTGAAACTAACTGCAGAAATGGAGCTGGGCTTGGGAAGCAGAGGAGGAACACGAGGAATGCCAAAATTCCTGGAGGAATTCCGGGTTCTGTATGGAATTCTGGGACCACTAGGTGTCGCAGGTGCTAAATACAAATTTCCAGAGGTCTTCCAACTCTCAGCCTCACCCCCAAGCATTTTAACTCCTAATATTTCAGGTGATTTCTTCAGGGACAGGTTTGAATTCAAAGCATATCCAAGGGGATGATGATCCCACAGGAATTCTGATCCCAGGAACAAGAGATTGATGGCAGGGAAAAAATCTTACCTTAACTTTACATTCTTGAACTTTGTGGTGGTTCCCATTGTGGAGAGATGATGGAGTTGTGCCCATCTCTTTGTCAGGTCTGTTCAGCTTCACTTCATTGAGGATTTCACCTCCATAATCACCCAAATGGTACCTGAAAAATCAGAATGGAAACTATAGGGCTGCATTTCCACTGGGAAATGTCTGAGAGACACAAACCAGTGTCTTCCAACTGTCTACACAAACCCCTTCTCTTTTAATGTTTGAAGTTTATGCTGCTACAATAAATAATGAGAGATGATTTCAAAGCTATTTAAGGAAAATTTAAAACCTTGGTTTTTATAATCTGGAATTTTACCTTTTCTCCACAACTTCCAAGGTTAAATGCAACAGCTCCCGTTTTGTTTTCTCTCTCCTCTTAATCATCTCCAAAATTGTTATGGCTCTGCTAAACTCCCTCCTTAATTTCAACATTTTCTCATAAGATGCTTCATCGTTCTTTCGGTTCTGTTGAGAGATGAAACAAATTTTTAGTCAAAAGCGAAAGCCGTGAGGCACAAACTACAAAAATAAAGTTATATAATGCTGCTGCAAACGAGGCTCATGAGGACACTCCAAAGCAGCTTTTCCTAAAGCAGATCCTGCTTGGCAAACAAAGCCCCAAAAAGCAAACAAACCAGGTTTGAAGAGTAAGCTGAGAAGAACTTTGTATGCTTTGCTCAGATTTCTGATCGAGCCAGTGAAGTTTGTCAGAACAAGGAATTCAAGCCTACACCACTTTCCCCACCTTGATTCCACACACAGTAAGGCTGTGCATGTGTACAAAGGAGAGTGATGGGTGATTACAGATTTCTTGGGTCAAATCATTCCATGCTACAAATACAAAAACTGGGAATAGTTTCCCCTTTGCCCACAGAAAGGAAAGCTCCCAACCCAGCAGGTTGTTTGCGTGCCGGGCATCGCTCTGAGCTCCAGCTCAAAAAATGGCTGGACAGTGAATTGTCCCCTGCAAAATGCTGGACAGGGATCCAAATTACCCCTCCCAAGGCAGAAAGGTACAATTCCACCAGCAGAGTCTGCCAAGTCACCTTTCTGGTCTGCATCTTCTCAGTTCTCCTCCTGAAGGCCACGTAGGGGTCGTTGTTGGTGGAGCCATCCCTCTTCTCCTGCTTGATCTGGGGGATGAGGGAGGGCCCCCGGCAGTTCTTGCGCTTCCTCACCCAGTAGTCATAGACAGCCTTGATCAGGTAATCGTCCTCATTGAGCAGCAGTTTGGCCTCCTGAAGGGTCACCAGCTGCAGGGGAACAGGGACAAGCCCACCTGAGATGGGGCTGCAGGGAAAGTCACCACACTCACAGCAGTTGGGCACTTTCTGGATAAACTTTGTTATTTTTCAGCACCAGAGTAAGGGGATGTAAAAACATTCATGCAAATTGAAGTCACCAAGTTAGTGTTGCCAGTTTTTGTGAACCAGCAGCATCTCTTTCATCCAATGGTCTAGAACACCATCAATCTTTCATGAATCTGAAAACACTCTGAAACAACTACAAGCACAGGATAGAGAGAACTTACTACAGTCTGCAGGTCATGGTTTGGGAATCACAAACAAAAGAAGTTGCTTATTGGTTAACCTTTACTAATGTGTAATTCCTTGCAGTTGAATGTTGATTACCCTAGAAGCAAATTTACTTCTTAATTATTTTCCCCCAAATGTTTACTTTGCAACAGAACAGGACAATGCCCATCCCTGTTTATTCCAGCCTGGAGACATAAGGATGTTCACAGTTATTTCAATAGGTGGTAGTTCTACACAGATCATTTAAAGATAAAAATGAAATCTGTGTTCAGCTTCTTATATGGGAATCAGACTCTAAATAAATGCAGAAATATCACTAAATAGTACATTGGATTAACAGGCTCATATCATCTTCAACCCGTTCATTAGACAAAAAGGAAATAGTACCTAGTATTGCTTAAAAAGAAAGTCAGGCAGCACTTCATCTGCCCCATAATTTGAAAAACATCAACTGAACAACTTAATTTGCACTTTTGCAACATGTCACACTTTAATCTCATTCCTACGTTAGGAGAAGCGAAAAAAGGAAACAACACATTTGGGAAAAATAAGGAAATCCTAAGTGTAACCATGGCTACTCTGCAAGTGTTAGTTCCAGCACAAGCAGAATAAAACCTTTGCAATCTGTGGTAGAATTTAAAAAGCACTGAACTGTTCATTTTAAAAAAAGGAAATAGCATTGCTTAGAAATCATTTCAGTTTTGTCTTTTGCTCCATTTTTTCCATTAACGTATTTCTTATAAAAAATATAAAAATATTTTAAAAAAATTAAAATAAAAAAATATAAAAATATTTTTTAAAAATCACCTCAGCCTTGAGTGCACAGCTGAGAAAGTGAAGCTGAGCCTGTGTTTGCCTGCAGATGCAGAGTCCTTGTATTCCCTGCTTAAATCAAAATGCCCAGGTGGAAAGCTGGAACCCCTCCTGGGCAGAGAAGGCATTCCCAGCAACATCCCAAATTTAATATTCCAGGGCTCAGGCATGGCAACTGGGAATTGGGAGCAGCACTCAAACCCCACCAGCCACTGCCCTGCCCAGGCTCCAATAACCTGCAAGAGTCACTTGTGTCTACAGAGAAAAACCTGTGTTCTTGTAACATTTTATTTCTGAAAAGCATCTTCAAATCTGAAATTGAACTTCATTACTCCAGCAAAGAAAGGTGAGAGCAGCATCAGAGGGATGAATATTGAACATGAAAAGTGACCACCAGAATGGCCTGAACTGAAAGCCAGAACAGGGCTGTCTATCAAAGCTCAAGTACATGTTCAACAAGTATCATCCAAAGTATTTCCTATTTTTCCCTTCATTCCCATTTTCTTAGCATAGTAAAAAATCTCTGCCTTTCTGAAGTTGCTCTAAGACAGAGAAAAATTCAATACTTTGGCCTTTTAACAGACAGCATTGAACTAAATCAGATTAAGGAACTGAGGCAGAGCCATGGATCTCACAATGGATTTTTCCTTCCCACAAAGCCTCATCTCACTGGGAAATAACTGCACCTGCTCAAACTTGACTTGCACAAACTGATCCCTCAGGTGTAGTTTTGGAGTAAATATTTTGGGCTTTTTTCCTCCCACAAAGCCTCATCTCACTGGGAAATAACTGCACCTGCTCAAACTTGACTTGCACAAACTGATCCCCCAGGTTTAGTTTTGGAGTAAATATTTTGGGTTGTAAGACCCTTCTCCAGACACTGCCCTCCTGGAACACCTCAGAATCTGATTTAACACTGGTACAAATTAATTCACTGCCTGTGCTTCTAACCCTCAAAAACCAACAGTGTCAGTCAATGTCCAGCAGAAACAAGTCTAAGAATATTTGGATTTTCATGTGTTTATAGCCTGATCATCACAAGCTTATTCCATACCAACTGTGCTACAAGGAGCTGCGTGTGTCTAACACATTGTGGTCAGGAGTTAAAATTTAAAATCAGTCCCTGCAACCCCAAAAGCTCCTTCCCCACCTGTTTCATCTGAAGTTACCATATTGACACAGGAGACAAATGTGATTTCTGTGAAACTGCAGACTCACACAAACACACTTCTCCTGTCAGCAGGAAATAAAACCAAGCACCCCCAGGAAAGCAAAACCTCCCAGTGATTTCTGTGATTTCTTCCCACCATACCTGACTAGAACTGGCTTTTTCGAGTCTGTCAACCATTATTTCAAACTGCAGTGGCTTGATTTCCATCTTCCTGTTCAGCCTGTTCAGAAGGGTCTCATCCTCAGAGTCCATATCATAATCTGGCTGCTCATTGTCCAGATTAAAGGCTGGAACACAAGAAATTGAAATGCTGGGTGAGTAACACACTCTGGACACACATCTGTGATCAGAAACCAAAACTGACTGAGCCAATTCCACACCAGCACTTCTCTGCCAGAACACTTTTTTAATGCTGAAAAGTTTCCCCATGTAACACACAGCAGGTAGGAGCTGCTTGTCTCCACCTTCCAATATGGAAGGAATCCAAGAAGTTTCATTTGAAGTGACTTGAAGGGGTGATAGGCACAGAAACTTTGATGTATCTTTGCAAAGGAAGAGTAAAGATGCTTGACAGTACTGATATAATACAGCTCCTCCAGAATATCATGGTAGGATAATAAGAACTAAGACCATTTTCAATCAAATTCTAGACTTGGAGAAAACACTGAAGTCCCAATATAATTTCTTCTGCCCATTTTTAAACAGTACACCAAACCTGAAGTGTTAAAATATTGAACAGACTAATTTTTTTCTGGTTTTATGTAACTGTAGAAATCCTAGACCAACCCTATGGGAATTGTTACTTCTTTTCCAAAACCACCTCAGTTGTGGATGCAGAGCCTGACAATTCCTTCAGGCTCTCCAAACAGTCAGCTCTCAACTTCTCAGCAAAGCTCATGTCTTTATTACTAATTGTGCTAATTACTTTCCATACTTGACAAAGTTCCTGGTGCTACTAAAAGCAGAAGGAAGTTCCCATTCAGGTAACACGGTCGAAATAAAATTTTACAACAAATATATGAGTAAATTGCACATGGCAGTAAGAACTGTTAATAGAAACATGAATTGTACACCTAATAAAACTTTGAAGGGGTGACACACCAGGAACAACACTCCCAGTAATTCAATCAGCACTGCAATAACAGCAGTTAATAGGCCTGATGAAATATATTTTATTCTTAACAGACAAACAGCACTATCTTATCTCCATGCTCTTAACTTGTGGCTATACCAAGTGCTAATTTAAAAACCTCTGCTACTGAGCTGCCCTGTGTGCCTTGAGAGCACCTTAAAACAAAAACTTGGAAAACCAGGAGCAAAAGAAAACCCCCCAAAAAGTCTTTAAAACAAAAGGCTTTAAAACAAATCCCAGTGTTTTCCCTGCCACAGGCAGTTGGTCAGCAGTGTCCTTCCATCTCAGCTTTGCCCAAGACCACTCTCCCTGTGAACCAGTGAGCTAAACCACTACCAGTGTTTATTTATTTATTTATTCAGGCACAGAAACTCAGCCAGATGCAGCTGGGAAGGGCTAAAAAGCAGCTCCTCAGCATCTTCAGCTCAAGCTGGTACCTCTCAGAGGAGACACTGCCCAACTGTACCAAGTGTGCCAACAGCACTTGGCCAGAAGAGTTCTCTGACCTACCACACACTGTAACAATTTATTTGAGGAGAAAATAATAACAGGCTGTAACCATGTGTCAAGAACTGCTGGCAATATTAATTCAGTAATACAAGTTGCATGGCAAGTTTATTTGAGACACTGTCACTGGGCATGTGACCAAGAGCTCTCCAACAATTAACTGTGTATGAGACTTCAACTGCAGCTTTCAACATCACATCTGCCTCTCCAGCAGATCGCTGCTCACATGTGCACTGGAAACCATTCAAGCCCACAAAAAGCTTGTTTGCCCTCAGGCAGATGTTGGTCTCACATCAGAAAAGATGTCAGCCTATTTCCTGTCAGTAGATAATTCAATAATCCCCTGTGGACAAAACGTTTCCAGCCAGTTTTTCCAAGGCAGAATATCAGTGAGCAGGAGGATGTGTGACACAAGATGTGATGTTGTTCACCTGTAAATTGCCAGCAGTGCCAGGAAACTTCCCTTCGTTTCCACAATGGGAAAAGAAGAGTCAGTCACTAAAAGGTCCTGAACCATCCAGAATAAAACCAGGATCAAGTCAGAGGCAACCAACAGACACTAAGACAAGCAAAAAGAAAAGAAAAAGCCCACAATTGAATCAAAAAGTACCTGAAACCACCAATCACCCTCAGGAGCACACTGTGGATACCAGGGATGAGGCTCCAGGAGGGAGGGCAGGTCACTCCCAGCACCTCAAGTACCCATGGTGCACTCAGCTGGTAGCAGGGTCCCTCCCTATTTCTGCTCAATATTTTGATAACTATTCAAGATAAGATAAAAGGCATCCAACAGGTACTTGCCACCATCAAACAAATCCAGACTCATTTTGTCAAACAACCCCCATCATTCCTGTGAGAACACCAGCAGCCCTTCCTTGTCACACACCCCACTTTTCATGCTTTCTGCCACAGCAATGCTCTGTTTGTTGAGCCCTGTATTTCTCAGTGCAGCTCCTTTCAGATGGGGGTTACATGGGGTGCAGGTTAAGGGCACTGCAGGGATGAAGCACCACCTGTTTCAGTGCAGACAGGACAGCCACAGGCTCCCAGCAGCCTGGGGAGGTGAGAGGGCCTCAGGAATTGCAGGGTTACCACTTCTGCCCTGGAGTTCATCAGCCCAAAGCTGGCTTGTCCCAGCACTGGCACTCCCATGGAAGTGTCCTCCTCCCTGATGTTCATTTACCACTCCTTAAAACAATTCCAGCAACATCCTTAATCACCAGTCTTCTTCCTTCCCCAAGCACTGAGTGAACTGCAATTGCTCCAGAAAAAGCCCTTTTTCACCCTGGAGCTGGCCTGCAGTGTGGCAGCTGCCTGGCTTCCAAAGCCATCACAAGACCCAGGTGTTTGTGTGCCATGGATCCATGGAACCATCCATCATCACTCCCTGTCCCTGTCCCTGCTCCTGCCATGGCAGCTGGGGGAGCTGCTCCTGCAGGAGCTGCTGGAGAGCCAGCCCTGATGGACACCTCGTGCTAAATCCTGGCACATTCTCCTGACTCAGGATGAGTCCACACTTTCTCCTCCAGAACATCTGCACTTCTACAGGGCACTGTCAGACAGGCTCCAGTGATCCCAGCTGGGGGAGCTTCTCCAGGAATGCTCAGTTCTTGCTGCAGCAAACACAGCATCCCAGTGATCCTACCTGCGAAGTTTCTCCAGGAATGCTCAGGAGTTGCTGCTGCAAACACAGCACCCCAGTGATCCCAGCTGGGGAAGTTTGGGGAAGTTTCTCCAGGAATGCTCAGTTCTTGCTGCTGCAAACACAGCATCCCAGTGATCCCAGCTGGGGAAGTTTGGGGAAATTTCTCCAGGAACGCTCAGCTCTTGCTGCTGCAAACACAGCATCCCAGTGATCCTACCTGGGAAGTTTCCTCAGGAATGCTCAGTTCTTGCTGCAGCAAACACAGCACCCCAGTGATCAAGGCTGGGGAAGTTTCCCCAGGAATGCTCAGGAGTTGCTGCAGCAAACACAGCACCCCAGTGATCCCAGCTGGGGAAGTTTCTCCAGGAATGCTCAGGAGTTTGCTCACTGCTGCTGCACACACAGCACCCCAGTGATCCCACCTAGGGAGTTTCTCCAGGAATGCTCAGGAGTTTGCTCACTGCTGCTGCACACACAGCACCCCAGTGACCCCACCTAGGGAGTTCCTCCAGGAATGCTCAGTTTTTGCTGCTGCACACACAGCACCCCAGTGACCCCACCTAGGGAGTTTCCCCAGGAATGCTCAGGAGTTGCTGTTGCACACACAGCATCCCAGTGATCCCACCTAGGGAGTTTCTCCAGGAATGCTCAGGAGTTTGCTCACTGCTGCTGCACACACAGCACCCCAGTGATCCCACCTAGGGAGTTTCTCCAGGAATGCTCAGGAGTTTGCTCACTGCTGCTGCAAACAGCATCCAGCTCCCACCCTCTGCTACTCCACCCTCTCCCAGCAGTACCTGCCAGAGGGATTTGCTTTTTTGTTTACTTGAGCTCCCCTAGGACCCAGTTTACACTAACTCATGCAAATGCAATTTGTTTCTCAGTGAAGTGACACTGAACTGGGTTGAGCTTCACTAAATTAACTCATTTCATTTGGCTAACTAAATTAAGCTGTGGTTGCACTCTCATGAAGCTGCCACGGGCACGAGCTCCCACTGAAACCAGAGCTTCCAGTGCCCTCCCTCCCCAGCAAACCAGAGCCCTCCCTGCCACCCCCTGTGCCACCAGCAGCGACCAGGCCTGAGCCAAGGCAGCAAAGGGATAAACACTGAGGGTCACCCAACCAAAAAATGAAAGAGACACTTCCTGCCAAAAAGTTCCTTGCAAGGATGACTGCAGTTCATTCCCCACTTAATGAAAATTGTTTCATTGTTTCTGACTCATCTTCCAGCCCCTTAGCTCGAATTTAGGTCCAAGTTTACCAACTTCATCTCTTTGCTAATTATCAATAATTTTAGATGCATCTCCATGCTACTGATGCTACAAATATTCTTGGAAAATTATGAAGCATGCTGGAATAATTTTAACAGTTCAAGTTTTTTTCTTTACATTCAGCTCAGCATCACCTGTGTTGGTGCCACTGTGGTCAGCTAACACCTGGAACTTTGCTTATTCACAAATTCCAGCCTTTACAAATAAATTAACTTTTCTCTGCTTGGAACCACTGATCCAAATAAACAAACATAAAACAATATTAAAATCTTAGGCTACTAGAATTCCAGCAAAACATAATTTGCCAGAAATACCCCCCAGTAAGTATGGATTATAGCATGTGTCCTCCTGGCATTTTCCATCAGTTTACATAACTTCCCTGGCCAAAGTGGGTATTGCTGCTATTTGTGCTTTAAGATTAAAACAGAATTTCCAAGCAGTTTATGTAGCATAAAGCTGCCTTGTATCACACCTAGTCCATCCAGAATATGTGGGAAAAATTATCTTGGAGCAGTATCTGATATTTATCTTCAGCTCAAATACCTTCTGTAATTCTGTCCAGAAAGACTGTGAGTCTCAACAAGACAAAGAAAACTTTGGCATAAAATATTTAACATTTTTAGACATGTTTATTAACAGTATTCACAGTGTTTCTGGCAGTGTCCAACAAAGAACAGAATAAAATAAATTCTTCCACCAGCAGCTTGGTTTCAGTTCATTCAGCCTGCCTTGCTTCCAAGTTTGTTTCTTTTATTAAGGAGAGAAACAATTCCTTTTAGCTGATTTTTCTCCATCACCTCTATGGTCTCTATTGCATCACAGAGATTTCATTCTTTCCAAAATCTCCTATTTTGTAAATAAACAGTAAAAATTGGACACTTCAGCACGCTGGTGAGAAATGATGCAATAATAGAATCACAGGTTTGCCTACAAAGGTAACTGCTGGGAGGAATCCAAGTGCCCAAATAACCCCCTGAACCACATCCTGCAAAGGACAAACATCAATTGTGTGCCAAGGAACAACTGAACTGCAAAAGTGTCACTTGTCAACAGAACATCAACCAAAAGAAATGGGAGAATTCATCCACAGCCCACAAGCTTAGATTAATGAGATCTTGTAAGACATAAGCTAAGCTCATGCAGAATATTTGGTTTTATCTATAAAATAAACTCAGAGCTCTCTGCTGAAATGGAATTGTTCAGTTTTAGCCAAGCTCAGAGAGAAGTGACTGTTACCCAGAACAGCCTGAATCCCAGTGGCTGCATTGCTGCCCTGCCCTGCCAGAGCTCTGTTAGGAGCAGCAGGACCAAGGCTGATTTCACCCCAAAAACTCTTCTGGTTTGTGGATCTGCACTAACAGAGAACTCTGGAGTGAACAGGTGAGCAACACAACCTCTGTCGTGCTCCCTGCACCAGGAGGCAGCCAAGCAGCCTCAGTTATTCCTTCTCAGGACCAGGAGGGACAAAACCACAGAAGTGAGGCTGGATAAGAATCCTGCAAGCCCAAGAGCCAGGACGAGGCTCAGCAGCTGCTGCACATGGACAGAGCATCAGCACAGAGCCAGCAGCAAAACCCCACCTTCAGCAGCAACTCAATTCTTCCAGAACTCGAGAAGGCACTGGAATTTACTGGAATTTACACCTCTGAATGGATTTCTGAGTCCTCCCACTGTGGGAACTCTGGCCACAAGACAAAGGTTCCTGAGGTTAAGTAAGGAGGGGTTGAACAGAGCCCACACCGTTGCCAGTGCCTGGAACTCACGTTGGATGTGGATGAACTGCTTTGGTTGCTTGAACTCTCCTTTGTACAGCCGGTTGTAGTAGTTGACATTGCTCTCTGCTTCAGGGACTGGGATAACCATGCTCTCCTTCTTTTCTCTGAAAACTTGCTGTGCTGAGATGGCCCGTTGCAAATGATGTTCCTGCAAGGGGAAAATGGGAGAGTTCATTTAAATATCTGTACAAAGTGCATATAAAGACAGCCAGCCTCTTCTCCTGCTGTCTTCCTACAGGATAACAGAGTGGAGGCTTTGCTGGGTTTCAGAGGCCAGCAGGATGCTTGTTCCCAGGTGTGTTCTCCATCTTTTAGGGCTCCTAACTGATGGGAATCTTAAAACTGCAGTGAATGAGCTACAAACAGATGAAGAGAACTTTGTTCAGACACAGCCCACACCTTCCACCAGACTGGGAAAAAGACAAACATTCAAACTTCACAAAACAACCTCAGCAGAAAATTAGTGCTGGGGAAAGACAAACCCACCCAAACCTGTCAGAAAAAAAAAACCAAAAAAAAAAGAATGCCAGATCAGGCCTTTAAAGTCAAAAGAATGGCAAATTTCATCATTCCTGTCTTCCCAGCAATCCTTAGTGGCCTGCTGTTAGAAGTTTAGCAAGCTAAGAGCAACAGGAAGAAGAGTTCTCACAGAGTAACACCTGAAAAGCAAGGGCTCCCCAAACAGGTATCCCTTCATTTTATTCTTATGGGACAGAAGTCACAAATTCCACAGAATCGCTTCAGGTGAAACAGAGATCACAATAAATGTAGCAGATCACAAAGATTTTTCCCCACATAATTTTATTAGTTAATTTATTAATTAACTCGGTGACAACCATCTACTATTTTAAGTCAGAGCTAAGCTGTAACTTCCATCTTGAAAGACTTTTCATGTTAAAACTTAAACTGCTAAAAAACACCTCAGGCTGCCTTCTGTGTGTCCAGGGGAGTGCCATGCCTCACCAGGACAGACCCAGACCCTCACAGCCCTTGGGAAAAGTGAAGCACCAAGTTCTCCAAATCCAGCGGAAACTGAGAAAAGTGCAGCCTGCCAGCAGATGAACAGGAGTGAAGGTTTCATTCTGCTTTTAGTGCTTCCCAGATTTGAGGGGAGGGAGCAGAATATCAGCTGGCAATCCAAGCTGAGCTCTGTCCCAGATCCATGGGAGCTCACTTTGTTCCAGGGGCTGCAGGCTGTCCCAGCCATTCCCACACAGCCCACTGGGGAACAGCCCTTGTCTGAGCAGGGCAAAGCACACACACACACACACACACACACAGAGGGTTTTTGCTGCTCTCTGCTCCTCCCTTTGGCTCTCCAGGGTGCCCCTCCCCACGGTTAGCACTCCCCAGAGGCCAGGATCAACACCAGGAATGGGAAGGTGCCAGCATTCCAGCGCCTGCCTGGCACTGCAGCCTGGCACACACGGCAGTCTGGCACTCACACACTCTGCTACCCACTTGGAAATTCTCTCAAGAACAAGATTTCCTCCTCTTTAATGCTACAGAATGGTGTTTTTAAAAAGGGGGAGAGAAAGAAAACATTTTTAAAATGTGTAAATGATACTTAATGAGCGATCCCCTTTTAAATGTTAAGATTTCCAGAAACACAAATAATGCAATTCCTGCAAACTCAGAGCAGCTTTGGGAATCTCCTGCAGCAGATGAAGCAACATTAAATCAATCAGGCTCCCAAGTGAGTGCTATTAGAATTAAGACAAGCATGCAATCCAATAGCTGCTGTGATCTGCCTGAGTTACTCCACACTGAGTAAATCTGTCACTCCACCATTAAAACGTGTCTTGGAGAGCTTGGCAGTGCTGAGTAACTCAACTGCACAGAAATGCTTTCATCACTGGGCTGCCTTCTGCTGCTGTCCCTGGAGCTGTGTGCCAACAGGAAGGGGTTGATGTGCCCTCAGCTCAGAGCACCTTTGGGTTCTGCAGCCATTGAAGGGTAATGGAGATGAGTAATCCAGGCACAGGAGTTCCCAAGGAAGGCTGACAATAGGTGTTAGCATTTATTTCACTATAAAAAGCCTTGGAGCAGAACACAGCTTTCAAACATAGATTTCAGTTTTCAGCACTGCTGCTGTCACTCCTCAAACAGCACAGCTCCAAAACAGATAGATTGATTAGCTTTGCAAATTTTAAAATTAGGGGGGAAACCTCTAATCTTTCTGCTGAGCATCAAGTACAGGAAAATTTAAACTTTAACTCCTGGAACAACTCTGTTTAAACCAACCATGAAGCTTTTCATAGAAAAGCTGGGCTAATTAAATGGATTTATTAAACCTGAAGTAGTGTTTTTACACTACTACAACATTTGGTCTAGTTTTCACTTTTTTTCTGATGGTTTTGAAAGACACACAGTATTTTAAGCTCACACTTTGTTCTGCAGTAGGGCAGATGCAAAGGTCCTCCAGAAAATAAAGGAGCATTAGAGAACCTGTGATGACAGCAAACAGAACGTGCTGCCATGGCAATAAAAAGGAGCCCCTGACAAAGAGTGATTACCCATTAATTCCTTAAAAAGCACATCCAGACCTCCCTCTCCAGTATGAAGACAAAATTTCAAACAAACACAGCTTAGACTGGGCTATTTCTTCAACCAGCAGCATTAGAGAGTTGTAAATGTTTAGTGTGTGTAACACTGCTGCCTGAGCACATTTACACACTGAGCCAGAGCTGCTCTCTGAGACACCACAATCCTTCCTTCCATTTCTCCTCAGGAGGGGAAAAAACCCCAAAATTCCTGCAATTCTGTACATTTACACACTGAGCCAGAGCTCTGAACCCCTCTGAGATACCCCAATCCTTCCATTTCTCCTCAGGAAGAACAAACCCTAAAATTCCTGCAATTCTGTACATTTACACACTGAGCCAGAGCTGCTCTCTGAGACACCCCAATCCTTCCTTCCATTTCTCCTCAGGAGGAACAAACCCCAAAATTCCTGCAATTCTGTACATTTACACACTGAGCCAGAGCTGCTCTCTGAACCCCTCTGAGACACCCCAATCCTTTCATTTCTCCTTAGGAGGAAAAAACCCCAAAATTCCTCTAATTCTGTACACTGAAACACTGAAGCAGAGCTGCTCTCTGAGACACCCCAATCCTTCCTTCCATTTCTCCTCAGAGGGGAAACCCCCACAATTCCTGCAATCCTGGTATCTAAAGCCCTCAGTTTAGGTTGCAGACATTCAGAACCAGGCTCCAAGCCCAGCTGAGAGCAGGGCACCTTCACTGCCATTCCCTTCACCCCTGAAACCCCACAGATTTCATGTTCCCCTCACCTTCCTACCTGGGACTTTCTGCACTACAAACCAGAGGCAATCAGTAATAAATTAAGTATTGATCCTATTACCCTGAAGTTATTTTTGTTAAGCTTTAAGGCAAATGGTGATCAATACTGAATGATACTTTTTACCTATTTTTTACCAATATCATGGAATCACAGAATGCTTTGGGTGGAAATCATCTCATTCCAGGGATGAGCAGGGATGCCCCAAACTGCTCCTATTTCCTTTTATCCCACAAACCAGAGCACTTGGACCCTACAGAACAGGCAGGGTTTTCCTTTCCTTTAATCTTTGAGTCCCCTGCTGCCACCCCCAGGTAATCTCTGAGAAACAGAGTTTATCAAACTTGGAATAACTGCAGGTTTTCTGGTTGAGCATGGTTGGAGATGCCCATGGCTGAACAGCATCTTACACTGAAAAGTTCATCTTAAATCCCAAACTCCAGGGAGCAATTCCATATTGGATGCAAATCCCTAGACAACAAAGCTGTGGGATTAAATTTACCTGTTCCCATCTTCATTCCTTAAAACTACACCTCCTTAGGCTGTTTCACTGCTTTAACCCCAGAGCTCTCCAAACAAGTGGGATAAAAGTGAATTTGTCAACAAATGGATCAATTTATCAACAAATGGATCAATTTATCAACAAATCGATCATTTTATCAACAAATGGATCAATTTATCAATGAATTTATCAACAAATTGATCAATTTTTCCTACTTAAAATAAGATACTTCTAGGCCAACCTGAAGTCACCTTTCCAATCTACCTGTGCCAAGAATAGAATTAAAATTAAGAAAACAATTTAAATGTACTAAATATTTCACTTGTTAAACGTTCTATTCGAATTGGGAAAATTTAAAAAAGGATTTTTTTTATCTTTAATATTGAGCTTCAGAAGCTGAAGGTACAGCAGTGTAGTGGGAAATGTGCAGACTCATCTTGCAAAGTCTCAAGCACAGTGAGTAACACCTCTTGACAGCACTTCCAGAAAGAAGTGTCAGAAAGCTCAAAAGCTAATTTGGTCAGGAGCCTCCCTGCCTTGGAAAGCCTCAGCCCCATCTCCTCCCTCTCTGCACACAAACACTTTTTTTAGATAAGATTCCCAAGAGCACAAGTGTAAACTCGAGCAGCAGCTTTTGTTTTCTGGTGCAGTTAACCCTTGCAGTGCCACAGAGCTGTTTCCCTCTGCTGTGGGATGGACAGAGCACAGGTGAAGTGAGGAGGCACACACAGAGCAGGAAATCAGTGTGTGCACCACAAAATTCCATCCCTGGGAGCTGAAACTCACTGCTTGATTCCCAATTGCTTTTGAGAAACGAGCATTTCAGTCATTAGCAAAGTGGATAATTGCATTTTTCTCCTGATTTGATGAAGACTTGATCTAGTCAGGAATCAGAGCTGTTTCCTCTCGCATAGGGCATCCCCTTAAAACATGGGATTAATTCTCAAGTAATGCAGGGCACTGGGAAAACCATAAAAATGCAAATATTGAATGGAAACCAACACACCCATAGCAAGGCTTTTGAGCTGAGCTGCACTCAGCTTCCTTAAGGAGTTTCCAACACTCAGAGGAAGGAAGCTGGAGGAACCCCACAAGAAACAGAAGATACACGAGTGGAAAGGGCTCGTGGAACCACTTCTCAGTTTCACTTTTGCCCATATCAAGTTTTTTCCTACATGATATCCTCCAGCTTTTCTTCAAAAAGAAATAATCCCAAGAAGCTCCTGCCCCACACTTGCCTTCCAGACTGCTGAGCTGTCACTACAGGCCAGAAAAATCTACTAAGGGTTGGCTCAGGGAGGAGAGGCAGGGGAAAGTGAATCAAATGGGGCTGCTCCATCCTAAAAACTCACACAGGTCCCTGGAATGGGTGAAATCCATCCCTGGAGGGTGCAGAGAGCCTGGCACAGGTGCCCAGAGAAGCTGGGGCTGCCCCTGGATCCCTGGCAGTGCCAAGGCTGGGCTGGGCAGGGCTTGGAGCAGGGAAAGTGTCCTGGGACCATGGAAAGTGTCCCTGCCATGGCAGGGCTGGCACTGGATGGGCTTTGGTGTCCCTTGAAATCCAAACCAGTCTGGGATTCACTGACTTTGCCATCACCTTCTTCCCTTCCCCAGCTGCTAAAAACCTGCAGCTTCCCAAAGCAGCAGCAAAGCCAAGCCACTCTGGACTACTTTACACCCAAATGTTTGCAGTGCCCATGCCCTGAAGGCAGTTGGATCGAGCCAAGGGACAGCCCCCAGCACTGCTGAGCCCTGCAGCCCCGGTGGCACCTCCTGTCCAGGTGGAGATGGCCCCAGAGGAGAGATGGGAATGAGGAAACTCCAGTTTGCCCCAAACAACGCTCAGGAATCCCTTTCTTCCCCCTCTGGGGTGCAAGGGAAGCACTTTAGGAAATGAGGGTGGCAATCAGCCCACAGAGCTGATAAAGGGACAGGGACATGAGCACAAATCAGAGCCAGTTTTGTGTTTCTTTCTGCAGCACCCAACAGAAAAGGAGGAGTAAATATTTCTCTAAATAGCTTTAATTCAGAAAAAGAAACAATGCCCATTTCAGGCATTCCATGTCAAATTGGACATGAAACAACTGGGAGATATCCCAAATTTCATCCCAAGTGCAACAGCAGTAATGGCTGAGAACATGAGCAATCTCTCATCCCTGTAAATAATGATTACTCACTATTTATGAGCATATGGACACACAACTGTCACTGTCTAAGAAATGTCAAAAACCCCACAGCAACTAAAACTCTGGATTTTAAAGCTACAATTATTTACACAAGTGCCCAGTCTACCAAAACATTAATATAAACTGATTATTAAAAATCAAATTATTGTTATAACAATCAATCGAATTATTTTAAAATCCTGTTGGAAAAGTTGTTGGTGATACTAGAAGAGAAATTTGCATTTACTGAGTGGGATGTTTTTCCAAAAAAAGTTTTATGAGAATATTGTTACAAATAATGTAACATGTAGTTCAAAGAGCTCCTTGGGATACAGTGGTATCACTCCCAAGGTAAAAAACAGGAATTAGGAATCTTGATTATCCCAGTCCAAGCAGGATGGCAAGGCCTGAGCTAGAGGAATGAATATTCACTCATTTTTCACATCATGATGCATTTTTAAAGGCTGAGGCCCCCAACAGGAGCTTTTCCCTTCCTCAAAGGCAGGATTGGCCAGGGAGCCCCAGCTCTGCTGGGTGCTGGCTGCTCTCAGCAGCAGCTCCGTGTGCCTGTGAGTCACACAACAGCAGAGTCACCGGAGGGAGAGCTGGGAATTGTCCACAGCAGCTGCCAGGAGACCACAGCCCCTCTGCCTCTCCTCTGCACTTACCCTCAGCCTGTGGGCAACATCTTCACCCCAGCATTCATAGCCAGAGTTTTTATTTAACTGAGGCACACACCTACAGCAGGGAATTTGCATTTTACAGAGTCTGTAAACAAATGGGGTTTTCATCACCAGAGTGATGCTACCTGGAGTGCTGGAGACCTGAGGAACCACACAGAAATCCCTCATTTTATAAAGAAAACAATGTCAGAGATTGGTTCTACAGTTTGGACAACTCAGGAAAAGGTTAGGGAAATTAAAACACATGTATAGCAATTAATAGTAATCCAAATTATTAAAAATTACCGACAAATTTCCATTTTAAACCGAATACTTTGAACTCAGCAAACACGAATTATTATTTTTTGGACATTCTGTAGTATCAGTGTCTCCCTTAATGATCCAGTCTCTGGAGTGGTTTGTTTACATCCAAGCCTGGCACAGGGAATCCGACATCACCGCACGCTTCAAAGTAGCAGCAGTTTGTTTGATGCAGCACAGACCGGCCTGAGACCCACCGAGTGTGAGCTGCAGCCAGAGGGACGGCACAGAGCTGAGAAAAACAAATTAGAAATTCCAATGCAAACAGCAGCAAACACCCCAGAAAGGGGGAGGAAAGGGGGCGTTTCTGCTGGCTGAGAGTGATCCGAGGATGAAGCTCTGTGTGTCCCATGGGACAGGAGCAGGGAGGAGGGCACTGAGATGGAAACCCCATGGAAAAACGGCATCGCCAACGGGGAGAGGCTCCGAGTGAAGCTGAGCCCATCTTCCACTGAAGGTGACACAAAAACATCTCACACAGAACAATTCTAACAATGGGGAAGAGCTGAGCACCCAAACCTGAGAGACCAGAGGTGTAAATGTGTTAATCACAATTAGAATTGCACAAAGGAAATCAGGGAAATTATCAAGTCTGATTTTTTTGCTGCAAATTTCTGCTCCCTTACATTTGCAGCACTTCACCTACCATGGGCAGGGAGTGTATTTTAATCCATTTCAGCCCCACTAGACTGTGATTATTATACATTAACAAGCAGGAATTTGCAAAATGGATCAAAAAATCAAAGCTTTTAAATAGTATGCAAAATGGATCAAAAAATCAAAGCTTTTAAATAGTATATTCTCAAATATTTTATTACTTTGACTCGAAACTAGTCAACAGTACCTTCAAAATAGTGTCAAAATTATGACAGTCCAGACTGATAATATTTTAGTCTCATAAAATTATTCTTCCTATTCTTACACCCTTATATATACAGGAATTCAGTTCTGGTTCCATTCTTCTCTACTTGTTACAGAAACTTCAGTTCTACTATTGATCTTCACTTCCACTGGCTTTTAGGACACCCAAGGTTTATGTAAATATTGAATGAGTTATTTACCTTCCAAAAAGCTGAAGTGTTAGAATGATAGATATACTAGTCATCTATAAATACAGATATGCTATAGATAGAATGACAGATATGCTATGGCATAAACAAGGCATTGTTTATTAGCCTTGATGGCAAAGTAAATTACAAATAACCTTTTGAACATCTAGCAACAGTCAAAATGATCTTTCTCATGAAAAATAATTATGAAGAGAGGTTACTATAAGCAGATTCAATGTCTGTTGATCCAAATTGTTCAAGCAGGACATTTCAACCGGTTTCAGTCAAAACAGAAATTGTACCAAGCTGCTTCCTGCTCAGTTTTGCCAAGCAGGAGCGCTGTGAAGTCTGGCACTCTGTAAATCCAAGGAAGCCCCAGCGATTTATTTCCAAGGTTTCCTTAAATTGAAGGAAAAGGAAAGACTGCTCCCTGTCCCAGAGCCGAGCCACGGAGCGCTCTCCTAAGCTTTTGTCATGGAACTGCCCCTCCCGCCGAGGAGCCCTTCCCATCAGGGAAAGTTGCTGCATAACGCCCCGAGGTGTGAGTCAATCACGGCTCCCACTGTGCCGCAGGGCCACGGGCACGGACCCCGCCCGGGCGGCCCTGCCCGCTGACCCTGCGCAGCCTCCGGCCCGCAGCAAAGCGCAGCTTTATCTCAATCACCCCGCGGTGCTAAGATAGGGCTGAAGCCATCTCACCTCGGCGGGACACCGCGCTCTGCTCCCAGCTCTGTCCCCACGTGCTCCCCATGAAAGGACGCAGGGTGCGCTGTCACCGCCCCTTACCGAGACCCCAAAAAGCAGAACGGCCCCTCGAGATGCAGGTGGGTTCCTCTGGCTCGGCTCTACCTTAAAAGCACACTCGGGATCAATGACCTTTGTCCCGGGCCGAGCTGATACCCCAAGCACTTGTGACAGGTTTGCTGATAGGTGTTAATGTGATAAGCCCTAATAAACTGCTCGTGAGGCGGAGGCTTGAGAGCAAATCTCGGTCGTGTTTAATTTCAGCCACAACAAATTAAACGTGGAGCTCCTCAGTTTTAAGAGCTCTCCAGAGCTCAGCTGGTCGAGGTTAATTCTGATTCACCGTTATCAAACGGGACATTAAACACGGCCCAGAGATGCTGCAGGTGACAGCACAGCAAGGATAAAGGATCAGAGCTGGAAACTGAAATAATGCCTGGGAAATGGAACTGAAATGGGCACTTGGGAGGAACATCCCTGCACGGGGCAATGGGACTCAGGAGGAGGGAGAAAAGCACAGGAGATGAAGGCAGGAAAAGATCTCAAACAAAACTGGAGTTCAAAATTCTGTGAATAAAAATCACAACTCAGCAATTTGCTGCCTAATGCCAAACAAACTTCAGTAATCTCAGCAGCCTCAAATACTCCCCAAGTAAGTAAATAAATACAGGTGCTTAATCTGAGGAATAACTCACACTGGGAATTTTATTTCCCCAGCAGATAACCCAGCTGATTTTAGTCAAACAAACCCAATTCCTTTCCTAAGCAAAGCATGCTCTTGATTTCAGCTGGTGTTGCATGGAAATACAATCCTGGGAGTTTCTCACATAGATTCCCGTGCAGTCTTTCCGAGGGATTTCTGTTCCACAGAATATTTGCATGGTTGGAGCTGAAGTTATCCTCTGTTGGCCTCCAGTTTTTCTCACTGCTGTCTGGGCTTCTTTGTTCTACAAAGCCTCTCGTTTGTAGGAACTCTGAGGGTTCAACCACAGGTTATGAGCGCACAGCCCACACACAAACATCCAGTTAAGAGCAGGTTGTGTCCGTGTGGGCAGTGATTTATGTGTATTTGTGTTTTTAAACCCAGACCTGAGTGCATCAGACAGCAGCAGGCAGGTACCTCTGAGCAGCAGCCTAAGTAAATCCTCACACATTTCATACTCTCTCAGTTCCCTGTAGCAGAGGGAAATATTCATTGTGGGTATTTCTGCTGATACAGTTTAACAGGAAAACTAGGATTTTGCAAAGCTAAAAGCTTCCTGCTTTGAAAGGAGAATGAAAAAGCTGTTCCAGGAGTATCAGCACCGCAAAGCCCGAGGATGAGCACTTCAAGTTCCAGCATTACAAAAGAAACTGAAAGAACTAAGGGAAAAAAAAAAAAAAGAATTTCAAGTTAACTACTTCCAGTCAAAATAATCAGCAGCGAACGTTGTATTTAATGATCAGAGAAGGCTCATCCCGAGGTGATCCCTGCAGGGCTGGGAAGGAAAGTCCCTTCCCACGGGTTCGGTGTCAGCATTTCTGCAGCGTCAAAGCGCGTCCTTAAGTTGCCATTCCTGCACTTTTCCTCTCTGCCCTGAGGCCCGTGACGCCGTGCCAAGCTGGAGTGTAAATGAACGGATGTGCAAACAAGCGCTGAGATGAAGGCTCAGATAGCTCCGACCAGGCAATCCCGGGATCACCCATTACCACCACATTTTCAGCTTCCTCACACCTCAGGTAAATTCACTTCCCAGAGCCTCCCGTGTGAAGGTGCCTCATTACCAAGCACGATTTCGCCTCACAGTGTGCAACTCGGCAATCTCCAGTAATAGGTATTCAAATAAAAACTCAGTTATGTGCTAAAAAACAAACCCAAGGCTTATCTATTCTGCAACTTTCTCCCTTTCCAGTCAAAACAATTCATTAGCATTAGGAAATACGAGTCTTACTCATCAGGAGAAAAAAAAAGAAAACCCACAAGTGTCCCCGCTCAGTTTCTGAACTCCCAAAAGGACACTTCCCTGCTTCTGCTTAACAGCATCGCTCTCTCACGTGAGCTTAAAAACAAACCCACACAATTTTCTTCCTCAGGTTTAATTTAGAGTAAATTATAAACATTTGTAACATAAACATTGCTGCTACAGAAGAGAAACCTAATTCTTTCACAGCTGGAATCTCCAAGTGAGAGAAATGAGCTGCTGATTTGTGAAACGCTGCGAGTGGATAAAAATCTCTGAGATACTCATACAGAAACAGTTCCAGAATATTCATCAAGAATAAATGGACCAAAATCTGCACTTTTGTATGTACAAAAGATCAATCACCAGCTAATTAAACCACACGGCTGCACCAGCGAGACTGGGTTGTAAAGAACAGGGCAGACGTGTCACCCGAGCGTTTTAAATCCTGCAAATCTGTGAATAATGCTGATTTCCACTGGAATATATCCCGGAAGGTGCTGTCTGACCCCGTGTGTGCTACAAGACCTCTGTGGTGCCAGCGAGGCTTCCCGGAGGGGGCAGCGGGAGGAGAGCGGCGAGCCGGGGCCGGAGGAGCACGAGGTTGGTGGCTCTGAGCAGGAGGGAGAGCAGCAGCCACCCTGAGGCTGCAAACAACTCCCACTCGGGAAAAGAAACCCGAAACTGAGGGGCAGCAATGAGCGTGCAGGGATTTCCTACCCCTCCAAAAAATCCCTTTACAAATAGATCAAATCGATCACAGCAGTATTTGCTATGAATTAAAGCTGTTTAGGTATTTCTCAAATGTTTAACTACTGCCACCCGCAACAGCCGTTCCTAGAAGGGATTTGATAAAATTTTTTTTAAAAGTATTAATTAAGAATTATCTGAGAAAGACAAGCCATGAATGAAACCATCACCACATGGCAATAATCAGAATAATCTAAGAATAGCAGTTTATAATCTTGCCTGGCTGATGCATCTCACACTATGTTTATATATTGCTTCAGTCATTTCATTCTGAGACTATTACATAATATATCAAACAGAGCCACATGTCAGGGCTGAGAAAACAAACCTCACTCACACAGAAAAACAACTTTTTAGGACAACACTAAAGTAGTTTTATTGAAGTATAAATCTAATCTTCTCAATCATTTAAGCAGCCCATAAGCAGCTTGTTTGCTTGAACTCGTACAGCAATTTTCCATTAACAACTTTATTTTAAACATGATTTATCAAAATAACAGCAATTTTAAAGAATTAATTTCAATATTAAATGCGAACACAGCACTGCAAGACAGACTTTCGAGGCTGAGAAAACCAAATTAGTCTCCAATATTGCTTCATTTGTACCCCAGTGTTGTTCCTTTTAACTACAATCCCAGCTTCCAGCAGCATTACTCTTGGGGAATTCCTGAAGTTTTGAGCACAATGTATCATACACAGTAAATTAAAAAATAAAAGCCCACCATAGTAAGACAGAGGATTCCTTTTAATACCAACAGTCAGGTGAGAAAAAGCAGCGAGGAAAGCGTGGAGCCTCTTTGACAGCTGTAACCTCGGAAAAGCCAATCCACAGGCACAGAGGTTTGGCTGAGGCGGAGACACAGATTCATTGAGGAAATTCTGGAGGGTGCATTTACTATCGGCTCTGCAAGTACAGACACATCAGGCGACAGCCTCTCTCTGAGCTTACACAAGTCCCAGGAGCAGAAAATAAACCTTACTCTTACAGAAAAGCGTTTGAAGATCGGCAAGACAAAGCAGTACGTTCAGAGGACACCAGAGCTGCGTGCGAGCGCTCTCAAAGCTGTCCTGCTGCTCACCAAAACCCCCACAAACTTATATTTACCTCAGCGCACAAAAGCTTTTCCACCCTTTAACACTACGAGCAGAACACACACCACACGTCCATCCACGCTGAACACCGGCTGGCTGATTTGGAAATAACATTAAAGCTCCGAGGCTTCACGCAACGCGTCCAGCTGACGCCTGTGCCGTGCGATGCACAGCGAGCAGCAGCAGCACAGAGCAGCGGTGTTGAATAACTCCGAGCAGCACCGGGGGTGGCCGCAGGAACACAGACACTGTCCCACACCGGCAGCGAAGCGGCTGTGCTTTGCTGTCCCTGCAGTCCCACATGTGCACAGGGTGTGTGTGTGTGTACAGCGCTGTGCCCTCAGCCCCACACGTGCACCAACGCAGGGACTGACAGCGGCCCGAACCCGGAGCTGCCGCCGGGCTCGGCGACACCCGGCCGGAGGAGAGGGACAGCGCGTCCTGCTGTCCCTCAGAGAGGGAGAAGCTGGCCCGGACCCGCTCGCTCCCCGTGGAGCGGCTCAGCACAGCCCCAGCACTTTCACGCCGCCACCACCTCCCCAGCCCGAGCGACTTGACAGCCACTCACTACAGGGTTGGCAGGAGTAGTATCAGCTTTAGTCCACAACGCGCCGAGCAGCCCGAGCCGTTCCACCGGGCCGGCATCCCGAGCCCGCTGCAGCGGCTCCGGCATCCCGAGCACCCCGCACCGGCACAGCCCGAGCCCGCTCCGGCATCCCTGAGCCGCCGCTCCGGCAGCCCGGCTCCGATACTCTGCACTCCGCCGCTCCGGCACGGCGAGCAGCTGCGCCGCTCGGACATCCCGAGTGGGCTCCGGCACCCCGAGCCGACAATCCGAGCTGACACCCCGAGCCGGCTCCGGCACGCCGCGCCGCACGCTCCGCCGCTCTGACATCCCGAGCCGCTCCGGCAGCCGGAGCCTGTCCGGCAGCCCGCCCCGCTCCGCCGGGCCGGCGCCGCGCTCCGCCGCTCTGACACCGCGCTCCGCCGCTCCGACACCGCGCTCCGCTCCGCGCCGCCGCCGGCCCGTCCCGTCCCGCCGCGCTCACGCCGAGCCCCCCCCCGCTCACCCGCGCCCGGGACGCGCAGTAGAAGATGGCGGACGGCGGCAGGGCCCGCTCGCGGCGCCGGACCGCGGCTTACGCTGCGCCGTTTGCGCAGCGCCCCGAGCGCCCCGCGGCGGAGCGAGCGTAGCGCGCTTGGTGAATACCGGCGGCCGGTTCCCCGTGCGGGGGGTGCCTGTAAACAATGGTGCCCCCCCTGCGCCGCGCTCCCTTACCGATTCTTCCTCCTTCTCCATCCCCGTGGGCATCTGCGGCACGGCCCGGTTGATGGAGACGCAGTCGTTGAGGTCGGGCATGTCCTTGCCGCGGTAGATGGGCAGCGGTTTGGCGGCGTCTAGCGCCCGGGCGCGGAAGGAGAGTTTGCTCATTGTCTCCCCCTCACAATAACACCCCGGGGCCGGGCGGGCGGGGGGGGGGGGGGGGGGGGGCCTTCAGTGCGGCCTCGCCGCCGCCTCCCAGCCGCTCCCGCGCCGCGCCCGCGCCACCATGGAGGGTCCCGCCGCCCCGGCGCAGCTCCCGACGGGGCCGCCCGTAGCCCGCAGCGCACGCCCCGCAGCCCTAGATCCGCGCCGGGCTCGCTCGGTCCGCTCCCTGCGCCATGGCAAACATGGCGGACATTAACCACAGCCGCTCGGCCCTCCCGGCAGCCCGCGCGGCGGGAGCGGCGCTGCGCGCGCAGCCGAGGGCGGGAGGCTGAGGGAGCCTCAGGGAGCCTGAGGGGGGCGGCGGGACCGGGCGGGAGCGGAGCAGGAGCGGAGCGCTCCGAGCGTCCCGAGCCAGCCCGCGGTGTCCCCGCCGGCTGCCCGGAGTGTCCCCGCAGCGTGCTCGCCGTGTCCCTGCTGTGTCCCCTCCCGCTGCCCACAGTGTCCCTAGGATGCTCCAGCGGTGCGCTCACAGTGTGCCTACAGTGTCCCCGCAGTGCCTTCGCGGTGTCCCCGCTGTCTCCCTGCCGTGCCCCCACGGTGTCGCCACAGTGTTCCCACTGTCTCTCCACAGTGTCCCTGTATTGTCCCCACAGTCTCTTCCTAATGTCTCCTCACCCTGCTCTCCACAGTGTCCCGGCCGGGTCTCTACTCTCTCCTCACAAAGTCCCCGCCGTTTCCCCCACAGTGTCCCCACAGCATCCCACATTGTCCCTGCCGTGTCCCCACAGTGTCCCACATTGTCCCTGCCGTGTCCCCCCTGTATCCCCCACAGTGTCCCCACGGTTTCCCCTACAGCATCCACACCGTGTGTACACAGTGTTCCTGTTGTGCCCTCACAGAATCCTCACAGAGTCCTCAATGTCTCGCCACCATGTCCCCACAGTGTCCCCACTCTCTGGACAAACCAGCAGGTTTTTCTCCTCAGCATGTTGGTCAATGTGGGCTTAAAGAGTTCCAGCCATGAAAGCATCAGGAGGGTTGACACAAACCAACACTTCAGAAACAAACTTACGCCTGTGCAATTTTTTTTTTTTTTTTTTTCCCAGAGCATCACAGAATATTCAGGGATGGAAGGGACCTCTGGAAACCATCCAGTGCAGCCAGGGTCACCTGGAGCAGGTGGGTTTGGAATGACTCTGAAGACACCACACTCTCCCTGGGAACCTGTTCCCATCCTCTGGCACCCTCATGAAAAATGCTTCCTCATTCTGATGTGAACTCCTCATGTTTTAGTTTACTAAACTCCTTCATCACTCTTTCCATCAAAAACAATGTCCTGCAGCTTGGAACTGAGTAACCCCAAATTCTCACCTGGACAGAGCCTCAGTCCTCTGCCCATCCAGAGCTTCCTGCACGAGTTGACATTAGTCTGCAAAACCCTTCATCAAAGATCCTTAGAACCTCAAATATCTCCTCACTTCCATTTAATTTTGACACCCTGAGACCAAGCAGCTGCTTCTCTCACCTCCACCTTAGAGCTCTCACAGGAGTTGTCAGTGTTACTTTCTGAAATAAACTGAACCTCTTACTCAAAACTTCCCTGTTTGGATCACTGTGCCAACTGTACCTAATTTCCATTTTTTTAAATTTGAAAAAAATAGGTTCAGTCTCTGAATTGCCTTTTATTTTTAGTTAGCTGCTGTGTTTTTTATTTACATGGTTTTGTATAGCAAATACAACTGCTGTTCGTGACAAACACATGATTTACAAAATGAAGAATAAAGAATTGTGTCAACTAGAGAGAGAGAGAGAAGGAAGATGAAACAAGCACAGGAATACACAGGAGGGGAACAGAAGCAGCAAGAACATTGTGTTCATCAGCCAGAGACACAAATTAGCTTGGGAAAGAGATCTGGAAATTATATTAACTACTGCTATGAAAGCATCAGGTAAGCGTTCAGTCATGTGAACAAATGAAGCTTTAAAAACATGAGAGAAGGAGCAGAGAACAAAAGTGTGATAGGCTGCACTTATTTATAATTCCCTTAGAGTATTTTTATTTCACAAGACAGGCAATTCTTGCCTTGGGTTAGAATCAACAGGTGAATATTGAAAATTGGTATGGTTTAGCTTAGAATTTATAATTCAGCACTGTTTTAGAAGCAGCCAAAGTTCCCAGACCCCAGCTGGGTTTGGTGCCCCTGAAGCAACTGAGGAATTTCTGGCAGCAGAGGAGGGCTGGCAGTTCAGGGCTGACAGTGACACGTCCTCAGGAGCTGTGTCTCCCACCTGGATGCCATCAGCTGGCACAGGTGACATCCCTGGCACAGGAGCAGGCAGCTCCTCCTCAAGCCCTTCCTCCAGCTCTTAAAAGACACCATGACTTTGCTCCTTCTGCTTCTGCAAGAAACAGGCATTTACACACTGCTGGAAGACTTTTCCTCCTTTCAGTCAGCACGGCTGAACAATAGATAATAACAACCTTTTCCCTTTGTGTGCATGTTCTGCTCTTTTTCACTACTTAAATTAAAAAAAAAAAATACAAAAATGGAACATATTTACCCTCCAGGTGGCTCTTAGTCCTAAACTCATCCCATTATTTTATTTCTACAAGCAATGCAATTTTTTAAAGAAATTATGCCCTGTAGGGTACAGAAGGGTTTTTTTATGTAGTCAAAAAAGCCATTGCACAGAGCTGAACATGGGCAGAAGTAAAGTTTCAGCTTGCATTAGTTTAGCTTTAAGCCACAACCATCCATCTTTTAAGCACATAATCTGATCTCTTCCTCTTGTAAAATAACATAGGTTTTCTGAAGAATTGCAGCTGTAAAAAAATGAGGAGCTGTAACTCACCTGTAGAAAAAATAATTTACTTTTCATGCACAAATCAAGGAAACAATGTCTCAAACAAAATTTATTTGTTCAATACCTGAGTTCTGACTCACCTTCATAGAGCTAATGGAATTGAATATGCACATTTGAACACTGGATTGACCAAAAATCCTCAAATTTTATTTAAACATATATATCAGTGGGAATGTCAGAGCTGTATAGGCTCGGGGGCTTTATCACATCCTTGCTTTTGGTTCTGCTTCTCCATAGTGACATTTAACACAAGGAATCCTTGTTCTCACCATAGCTGCCCAAAGCCTGGGATGTTTCTGCAGATTTTTTGCAGATTTATCCCGTTTATTTGTTGGGGTTTTTTTTTCCTAATACTTCATATCTCGCTGCATTAATCTCCAAGCAGAAGCATCACTTTTGGATGATTATCTCAGTGTACAATATTGCAGGAGGAGCATGTACCACTTCTTTACTCCACGTGTTACCTTCTAAGTACAAAAAGTAGTAAAAAAAAAGCTCAAAGAGTGCAGAAACAGAGAATCCAGAATTGATAATGGCCACTGCCCAAAACCATCAGTCAAGGTGTTAAAAGAGAACTGGAATTTTTAGGGTGCTGCTGTAAATATACACAAATAATCAGGATATGAAGTGTACAAAGCATCATCTCCTGCAATGTGCCAGGCACGGGCTCAGGAGGTGCAAGCAGGAAAGCCACGCTGACACTCCACATCACCAAATATTTGTAAATCCCAGATCCCAGCTCTTTACAGAGGGGTTTGATCTCATGTTTAAGCAAATCCTCCCTCGAAGGAAGGCTGAAATTATCCAGGAGCTGGCTTAGTAACTCCAGCACAAGGGAAAGTGCTGAGCTTTCCAGGAGATCCATGAATGGACGAGGGGAGCCTTTTTAAAGGTTATGAAGTCCTTCTTTCTCCCTGTGTCTGAGAACTCTGATTGAAGTGAAAGGAACCTCTGTCCTATTCATTTCAAAGGGGGTTTTGTCAGGAAAAAAGAGCTTGATCAAAGTAGCCAGCAAGCATGCTTAGTGCCTAATGCTCAGAGTTAATGTATCATTCCCAACCATTTCTATTTCCAATTATTCCGAGGGTTTAGGGAAGTGGCAGCCTGTGCATTTTCCCCTCGAAGGTCACCCAAACCTATCAGCCAAGCCCTGAAATCCAGTATAGAATAGCTTCCTGGGAGATTTAAAGCTCTGAATGAAAATTAGAGAAGTTGAAAATGGAGTTAAAATCTCAAGCCCGACACCAAATAAAACGAAATAAAAGGGCAGCTATGAAAATAGCAGATTCCCTAAATTGCAGCAGGAAGGGACAATGATGAAAAGCAGCAGGAAGCTCCTGATTTGAGAGATTTATATCAAAACTATTTGTGTCAAGAAATAGGTTTAAAATGAAAGGGAATTGTGCTTTGTGTGTGGAGGTTACCACAGGCATTGGGAGCGTTTTAAAGGAACCTGCTGCAGCTGTTTCCTGTGGTATGAAATCTTGGATTCTGACTCAAAAGATAAATCTGCTCTTGACTGGGCTCTTTTACAGCCCAATTCAACAAGTGAGTTAACCATAATGCAGATATGAAACCAGAGGAATTTTGGTTGGAATTCTCAAGTAAAACCATTGGGCACCTGCAGGAGTGCAGCTCAAACCCCCAGAAACCTGGGGTTTTACCACCAGGAAAAAGGTAACTTCACAAAGCAGGGACCAGTGAGGAAAATAATGATTATGACTGGAACCAGAAATGTATTGTTAGCACCTAATAAGGATGGTATTTATGACATTCAACTTTGGAAAATAAGAGTAGAGAGATTTACTCAATTGTTACTTAGAAAAACATAGCAGGGAAAAATCATGAAAACCAAGTTTACAAATGTATGCAAATTCATCCCAAAATCTCACACCTCAGAAGGCAAACACAAGATAATTCTTTATTTATTTATTTTTTTTAATCAGTGCATTTTGAGGAGCTGGGAGCTCCCCAGCTTGTATCAAAAAATTACAGCAACCCCCATCCTGCAACTTAAAATATCAATAAGACTCATGGAGCATTGAAAACTGTTCTTATTTTTATTCAGATTGCAGAAGCCAGAGTGAAGGACTTGCCATAAAGGGGACTCTGGAAAACTCTGTCCCAGAAGTAAGAGATGCTCCCTTTCCTCCTCAGAGCTCTGTAGTTCTGCTGGATTTCAGCACAAGGGTAGGAGGGGGGCTGCTTTCTAAAATATATATTTTCAGACAACTGGAAAATAAGAAAATCACAGAATCCCGGAATGGTTTGGTTGGAAGGGACCTTAAAGGTCATCTCATTCCATGGGCTGGAACACCTTCCACTAGAAAAAAATCAAGAAATTAGGAAATACACCAAGTGTACCTTTCATAAAAATAAAACCCACCTAAAAGCTCACCTACAAAACCCCAACAAACCCCCCTTGACAATTGCTGTCTTCTGGATTAATGGCCTGGATTTAACAATTTTTCTTCCTGATTCACAGTGGCAACATCTTCCCTGCCCACCTTGCTCTAAGGTTGGTGTCATTGCTTTGTGCTGATCTGGAGTGGCAGCACCCACTGCATTGGGAATGTTTAATGCTCCATGCAGAGAAAACCCTGAAAACCCCAAAATTCTCCCCAGCTGGGGTAGAACCATGGTGAGAACCATTTCCTGCTGTGCAGAAACAACCCAGGTCTCACTCCTAGAAGCAATTCCCTGTTCCAAATTGTCGGTGCCAATTGGAGTCAGGGGATGTTTCCCTCAAAAGGAGGATTTTACTTTTATCTGACTGGGATGCAAATCAGAGGGAAGAAGCTTCTTGTCACTGCTGTGGGGTCAGTGTCACCTGTGCTCTGTACTTCCCCCATTTCCTGCAAAATGGGGCTCAAGGCCTCCACAGCAAAACCAGAATCTCTCCCAGCGTTGCTGGGCATCAGGAAACACAAATATTTGCTGGGCTGCAGGAAGAGTCAAAAGGAAAATGAAAGTGTTTTGTGGCAGTGAGGAATGGAGACAATGTTTGCCTTGCTCTGTGCACACATTTGTAATAACAAAAGGAAGTTTGGGCTGTCCTGAGGAGTTATGCAACCAACATGCAGATTTAAAGATGTATTCAAGCTTCACTTTGCTGTACTTCCTTGTCAAAGGTTTTTTGAGGAAAATAGGATTAAAAAGACACTTTTAGTGTGCAGACAGCAGTCACAGCAAAGCTGTGCAGTATTGCCACCTCCAATTGCCATTCACCTCTGTTCAGTGAGATCTGCTGCTCCAGGGGCAGCCAGGTCCCACAAACACACAAATGATCTGAGTCTCACCTCCACAGCAGCTCCTGCTTCCTCTGGGAGCCCTGCTCAGCTCAGCAATTCCTTCTCAAATAGAGACTAAAAGCTCCACAGTGCTCCCTGGAAAGAGGGGACAGCTTTGCTCCTTGGCACATCCAGCTCCTTCACTCGTGTGCTTTTGGTTAAAAGGCTCAGTGGAAGGGGCAGCAGGGAGTTTATTTTGGAAGCTGGAAAGGGCTTTGGATGAAGGCCTGGAGTGACAGGACACAGGGAATGGCTTCCCACTTCCAGAGGGCAGGGGTGGGGAGATGGGGAAGGAATTGTTCCCTGTGAGGCTGGGGAGGGCCTGGCACACATTGTCCAGGGAAGCTGTGGCTGCCCCTGGATCCCTGGAATGGTGTGTTCCTTGTGTCCCAGACCAGAGCATGGACAGAGCAAGATCTGCTGATAAAATTCCTCTGAACTTCACAAAGAAAAAATGGAAGAAAAGAGGGAAAAGTGGGAACTGAATTGTGGCCATGGGGTAGAGCAGACAGGGCAAGGGGGCACTGGTGAAAGCGGGGGAATGGAGATTCCTTTAAATCAGTTCTGACATGTGAGCCTTGGAAGCTTGAAAATGAAAATCATGGGTTGCTAAAGTAGTGACAGGATGAGAGGACAAAATTTTAAGCTGTGCCAGGGGAGGTTTAGCTGGACATGAGAGGAATTTCCTCACAAAAAGGGTTCTTGGGCATTGGAAGGGCTGCCCAGGGAGGTCTGGAGTCCCCATCCCTGGAGGTGTTAATGAACATCTGGCTGTGGCAGCTGACAAGGTGTGATCAGTCATGGGCTGGGCACAAAGGTCTCAGAGTCTTTTCCAATCCAATTGATGGTGTGATTCTGGAATATCCATGGAATATTTGTGGTTCTCAGGGCACTGCAAACACCCAGCTTGCAGAAGGCCAGGTCCTTGGGAAGAGGCAGGATTTATGGGACAGCCAATGCAGAGAAGAGCAGGAGCAGCTGAGACTTCAGAGATCTGAAGAAGTGCCCAAACCAGGTGGGACCATTTCTGTGGAACCTGCACAGACTTCCCAGAGGAAAATCAGGGAATGTCACAGGTGTGATGGGAATTTCTAACTCTGAAATCCTAAATAATCCTATGAGATTACCAAAGAGGACATTGGTGCTTCTGGCTACTCCAGGTATAGGAAAAAAATCTTCCAAGACAAAAGAATGGCTGGGTTTGGTAATGTTTCTGCAGGTACCTGAGTTGTGTCACTAATTAATCATTCTTGGAAACAAAGGAGGAATAAAGGAGTGGAAAATAATGCCATTATATAATAGGGAAATTGCATCAGAGTTTCATTCTTCAATTGAAAAAAAAAAAAAAAGCCTGTTCAATAGGTAGGTTTTCAAGGATCCCAAATGAATCCATTCCCTTTTCCCCCAAGTATTTAGTGCTTGGTTGTTAATTAATTTCTTTGCACAATTCTCTGGATTTTTAAGCACACAGGTACTTTGTGAGCCTTTCCTGAAGCCACAGGTTAATCCTTTTGAGGAAAATGCTCCATAAAGCTGCGAGGAGCTGTAATCCCAACCTGCTTGCATCATCCAAACTCCACTTGGAAGGGACCAAGCAAACAGTGACCTCACATCACCTGGGACACGTTAAAATACTGCAGCTTGGGAAGCTGTGGTTCCATGCCCAGCTTTCCTTCCCTGCTGGCACCTCTTTAATAGCAGGTTGTGTTCTGCTCCATTGGCAGCTGCAGAGGGAGCAGGCTCTCCCTGGGACAGCCCCAGCAAGGCACCCCATGGAGAGGTGAATCTCCTGAGGAGCAGCTCTCAGCTCCCAGCTCCTGTGGCAGAGGCTTGGTGCTGTTTGAGCAGCACCTCTGGGGCTTCTCCTGCTCCCCAGCTGGGGTGGGAGGGGAGCCCTTGGCTGCTGCAGCACCAGGGGTTGCTCCCTTTTCCCATGGATCCTGGCTGCAATTTGCCAAATTGCAATTTGCCAACCTCATCTCCACATCTGGCCTATTCCCATGGGCACATCATCATTCAGAGCATGCTTGGAATATATTAAATTCCTTTTTCCCCTCTTTTAGCCATACCTGTAACATGTCAGTGCTTACAGGGCTCATTTCACTGGGATGTTCCTGCAGGAGGCAGGGAGGAGCTGGAGCTAGGGATGCATCCAACCAAACCCTGTTTCCATCTGCCATGAGATTGATAACCTATGAATTATTATAACCATCCCCACCTCAGTGCCTGCTCTTCCTTTCTATATAACTTCACAGCTTTTTTTTTCTAACTATTTTTAGAAATGGTTTTATTTGTGTTGTCTATTTTGTGTTTAGATTTTAAATTATGATTTCAGTAAATTCCTCTTCACCTCGTTCAGGGGAAAATGGCCCTGTTAATGTAAAGGGTGTCAGTTTAAAAGATTCAGTGCAAATTTGATATTGGCATAGGGATCATGCAATGTAAAAAAATCTTTGGGAAAGGTCAGGTTGGTGCCAGCAGTGGCAGAGCAGAGCCTGTGGTGACACTGAGCCCTGTGGGTGGTGGTGGTGGCATCACTACATGCAGGGGGAGTTTTGCTACTCCAAAGCCTCCCAAAAGCCCATATTTAAAATTAATTTATAAATAGACTTTAGAAAACAAGTTTAATTTCATGTATATCTAACAATCCCTTTAGATCTGTTGCTGACAACATAAATTCTTGTTTTAACTCAGAATTAACAGAATTTTTCATTCTCTAGTTTTGCTTTGACAAGTTTGCAATATAAATCCTATCTATATAAATCTTATGTGCAAACTTTCCTGAATGTATTTTAAAAGTATCTTATTTAAGCAAGTGCTTAATTCGAGCATGACATGTGATTTGCCAAACAAACTTATGACTAAGGCAACACAGAGTGAGTTCAGTAGGACCAGAATTTGCTCCAGTGTGATTCATCAATGAGTAAGAGTGATGTTATCTGGAGTTTTAATCTAAGCACAGATTTGAATAATGACCTGAATTTTTTGGAAGAGCAGCTAGCTAAGCAAGAAAAGGGGGGGAAAAAAAAAATCTGTGAAGAATTCTGGGCTTGATATCACCACCTATTTTCAGCTGTATGAGTCAGTGAGCCATCACATGGATTTGCACAGAAATATCAAAGCAAATCCCACTTCAAACCCACACCACTTCCCAATATATCCCCTCACTCATCGATCCCAGCAAGGCAGGGAGCGTCTGTTTGTCTGAAATAGAGGAGAGCAGGGCTCCAGGAACAATGAACTTTCTCAAAACAAAACCTTTAATTTTCTCTGAAACTCCTGCCCAGGCTGATTCACCAAGAGGAAACAGGCCATCCAAAAGTGCCACTTGCTGAGCTCCACCAGCAGAGCCTTTCCAGAGGGTGCAGAGACCCAGGGAGGGAAATTGTTTTGCAAAATTGCAAAAAAAAGAAAAAATTGTCTAAGCTGACAGAGATGGCAATGTGTGCAAATATTCTTTAATAACAATGATTGAGAGAGCTGCAGCTGCCATGCAGGACGTGAAATCTGACACATTTCTCCAATATTAGGAGCTTATTGGGATATAAATGTGAGCTGCCTCTGGATCCAGGGGAGGAACATCATTTGCAGTGGTTCATATTGAGAGACATGAAGGCAATTACTTGCTGGAAGAAAACATAACTCAGTCTCTTACAGAAGAGTTCTGCTAAGTCCCATCCTAGCAGAAGATGAGGCTTTGACAGGCTTTAATTTTTTTCCAGAATGTTCTGCAATGTTTTGCAAGTTGCTGCCAGATGTGAGGTCCTCTGGAAATTGAAAAAGGGATTTAGGCAATATTTTAATGTGATATTCAGAACTGCAACATTTGCATGCCAGGAGATGAGAAAACCAGATAGTTCTGTACTTTTATTTCTTTTATTGACCAGAAAATCCTCTGTGGGTTTGTAAATCCTGCCACCTTAGGACATCCTACTCTTCTCCAGTAGTTTATAGTACCCTATAACTGAAGATTATTAGGATTCCCACTACAAAGAGGAATTTAGCTGTGAATTAACAAGCAAACAAAGAGGAGAAATGGAAAATGACATTGGGACATCCCATTAGCTGGCAAGGCAGGGATCAGTCACAGGCTGGGCTCAGCCTTGGGGATCTCCAGCCTCAGTGATCCTGGGATTCTGTGACTCTTCCTTGCACAAGTGGAGGGTGATCTTTGATCAGTGCCCAATGGACAGGAACGGGTGTTTATGAGATGTTCAAACACAATCAGGAGAAATTCCTGCTTTGGGGGAAGCAGTGCAGGAAAGCTCCCATTGGGAAAGTGCTGGATGGCAGAGTGGGACCTCAAATCCCATGGGGACACCTTCCACCATCCCAGGTGGCTCCAAGCCCTGTCCAGCCTGGCCTGGAACGCTTCAGGGCAGCCACAGCTTCTCCCAGGCATGGATCAGGGTGCTGTGGAAAAGATGCTTTCAGAGCAAAAGGAGACTCAGAGCCTGTAAGAGATGGGAAATGAGAGGATGTGGAGGTGCCACGTTATTCCATCCCCACAGGCTGTTCAGGAAGCAGCTGGAGCTGCTGTCTGCAGTTCTGCCTGCAAATCCATTTCTCTGGCTTCCATGGCAAAGTCCCACCCTCAGTGAGGGCACATTCCTGCAGGAGCTGGCAGGGTTCTCACCTGGAATGGCACAGGGAAGTCAATCCCCAATGGTTTGTGCCATTCCTCCATCAGGGCACAAACCTCACATGTCTTCCTGTACAGCAACAGTAATTTTACCTTCCTTCCTTTTAGATCAATATTTTTTATTCTGAAATCCAGTGCCATGTACTAATTCTAGTTCTTAATATAAACATTGTGACACTAAAATCAAATCTGATTGACTGAGAACAACCAACAGACATCTACACACTTCAGTGGATCCCAAGAGGAGCACGAGCTCCAGGTATGGCTCAGATGGGGTAAAGGAGGTGTTTAGGAGAGAAACTCCTGAGAGGTGAACTCCTGCTCCTCAAACACCAGGGGTGACAAATCCCCCAGTGTGGCTGCCCAAATGAGCAATGATTGCAGGAAAATCACGGAGAGGAGAGGAGAGGAGAGGAGAGGAGAGGAGAGGAGAGGAGAGGAGAGGAGAGGAGAGGAGAGGAGAGGAGAGGAGAGGAGAGGAGAGGAGAGGAGAGGAGAGGAGAGGAGAGGAGAGGAGAGGAGAGGAGAGGAGAGGAGAGGAGAGGAGAGGAGAGGAGAGGAGAGGAGAGGAGAGGAGAGGAGAGGAGAGGAGAGGGCCTGTTCTGCTCAGATGGAACGAAGGCTGGAGAGGGAAGTGGTGGCTGCCTGCAGAGGAAGCACTGCTCACACATCCAGAGGGAGAGGCTGAACAACCCTCAGAGCAGATGAAAACCAACGCTGAGGTTGGAAATGAGCAGACAATTGCTGCTGTGGGGTGACATCCCAATCAGAACAACAGGAGGAAAAACTCAAATATGCTCTGATGGAGCTAAAAAACTTCCAAGGATTATCCAATGCTCTGCTGAGGCTTCCCCACAGGCAGAGCCTTTGCAGCACTATTTTGGGGCTGGAATTTTTGGGTTTAAGCAAAACATTTTAGCCTCAGCGATGCAGAAAACAAACAAGGTTTCCTCCTGGCACCAGGAGCCAGAGCTGTGGAGCAATTGGGAAAAGCAGAGCAGTGAGATTGAAAGGAGAAATAAATTTCCAAAAGTCTTTGGAAGGCTTTGTGGAATGGCAATCCAATTTTCACGAAGCGTTCAAGCCCTGACCCAGACGTGTGAGCAGGGAACTGTGGCGAGAGTGCTCGCCAGGGTGGGTGGGAGCAGGGTAAATTTAGCTGGGTTTGTTTGGAGATCAGACTGTGCTTCTCACACTCTGCTGAGGAGATGCTCCAGAAAAGCTTCCAAACACCCCCGTGTTCCTGAACTCTCCCAGAAGTTGAATAGGTGCAATTGTCTGCAGGGCTGGAGGAAGAGCGCGCTCAGATTTCCAGTAAAAAGGAGATCGTGCTACTGGAGTTAAACACAGCAATTTCTGAGCCAGCAAAGCTCTCAGCTCCTGGTTATTTACCTGATATGAGAGGTCTTGATGCCCTTCTGCAGCACCAGCAGCTGATTGAAAACAACCTTGCTCTTTAACTTTCCTTTTTCTTAGAAGCAGAAACTTTGAGCCACTTTACTCTTTCTTTGGTTCCAGAAACAAGTAAAGGGCACATGAAACTTCTGATCAGCTGTGCCTTACCAGGGCTTGGTTTATTGAAGAAAGAAGTAGAAATAAATTTTCTTTGAGGATTAAGAGTTAGAAATTAGGAGGTCTCTAATTGAGGGAAATTTTTAAGAAGTCTCATTCCATCTTTTAAGGATCATTAAAAAAACCCATGAACCACTCCCTGGACCTGATAACTAAAAGCCATGTAATTAATTACAGCTCTGTAACATGTCATTAACCACATTGGGAAAACACTGAATCTGTGCATTCAGATCAGCTGAATGGTGCCCCAAGAGCTGCACTCAGGGAGCTTCCCCTGATGGCTGCGAGGAAGGGATAACCCAAATGTCCTGTGAATGGGAAAAGGTGGGGTTGAAGGAAGAGAGCACAAAACCTTTCCCTTTCCTTTCCTTTCCTTTCCTTTCCTTTCCTTTCCTTTCCTTTCCTTTCCTTTCCTTTCCTTTCCTTTCCTTTCCTTTCCTTTCCTTTCCTTTCCTTTCCTTTCCTTTCCTTTCCTTTCCTTTCCTTTCCTTTCCTTTCCTTTCCTTTCCTTTCCTTTCCTTTCCTTTCCTTTCCTTTCCTTTCCTTTCCTTTCCTTTCCCTTCCTTTCCCTTTCCCTTTCCCTTTCCCTTTCCCTTCCTTCCCCCTTTCCTTTCCCCTTTCCTTCCCCCTTTCCTTTCCCCTTTCCTTTCCCCCCCGTTTTTTCCCCCTTTTTCCCTTTTTCCCCCCTTTTTTTTCCTTCTCTTTTCCCCCTTCCCAGGCTGGCCATGGTCCCTGCTTGGCCTGGCCCAGCTCACACTGAGGAGTTCCCTGGCTCTGACCAGCTCCTGGAGCAGGGATTTATTTGCTCTTCTGAAAACACCTGACATCTCCGAGATGTCCATCTCCTAAAAGTTTTAGGATCCAAATCAGTAACACTTTCCTTTCATTCAGTAAATAACTGTGCTCATTTTCCTGCAGGTCCAGTGATCCTCAGGCTACACTTCAGTCACTCTTGCTGTTTAATCCATGATTTTATGAGACACTGAAGTCATCCTTATCAGGCTGTTAATAAGAGGATCCCTGTCAATAGCTAATGTCAACATCTTCCTCTGGAAACTAATTAATGGAGGTGCAGCATTCCCATCCTTTGGAATGTGGCTCAGTTCAAAGCTCTGGCTAACAAAGAACAAGAAATCATTACAAAACATGCAGAGGTGCTTTGGGCTTTGTTAGGAAACGTCCTTTGTCCTTTGGATATTTAGGAATTGCTTAATATTAAATTATCTTTTAACAACTGAAACTCTCTCAGCCTCAGGGCTGGAAGGTGTTTTTAATCTCCCACCGTGTTCCACAGAGCTTGGCCTTAAATGTACAGAGAGGTTTCCACAAGGCTGAGGCCCTGACCAGGTGATGGGAACGTTCCTGCCATGGCAGGGACACCTCCCACTGTGCCAGGTGCTCCCAGCCCTGTCCAGCCTGGCCTTGGGCACTGCCAGGGATCCAGGGGCAGCCCCAGCTGCTCTGGGCACCTGTGCCAGGGCCTGCCCATCCTGCCAGGCAGGAATTCCTTCCCAAAATCCCATCCATGCCTCAGTTGGAAGCCATTCCCTGTGGGTGTGACATGCAGGCACAGCACACAGAGCTCACTTTGGGCCGCAGCCCTGATAACATCTTGTTGTACACATTCCGTAATTAATTTTAATTTACTTAATTAAGAATCGAGTCTTTGGGGAAAGAAGATGAAAAAGTTCCTTCATAAACTGACAATGGGCAATTGTTGCCAGCTTCTTATCCTGGAGGCAGAGGGGATAATGGGAGCTATAGAGCTCCTTGGACAGATTGATGATATGGATGTGATAGGAATCCCCCGGCACTGGCACAGTAATGGCACCTCCTCACTCTTCCCCCACCATTCCCCCTCTTGCCCAGGAATTCAGCTCGGGTTCAACACACAGAAAAATTAAAATTTCTCAGCAAAAGCTGATTTCCATTTGAAGACTCACGGCCTGGGATGTTACAGAAGTGGGCGTGGATTTAACCCTTGCCAGAAAAATCAGCAAACATTAAATCAGAGGATGACAGAAACTGGGGAAATGATGTTAATAAAATTTGAATGTGGAAATTCCCAATACTTTTCCCCGGCATCCATAAAAATAAAATGATACAAAAGAAATCTGACAGATGCAGCATCATATGGAGTTGCTTAATGGCAACGCTCAGACTTGCAAAAAAAAAATTTACAGCCACAGTCACTACTAAAAGTTGACATTTGCATTGAATAATTCATCATTTGCTGCTTGCTGGGCTTTGTTGCCTTTCTTTTATTCCTCAGTGATATCAGCTCTGCTCTCAGCAGAGCCAATCAGTTCCAGCAGATGCAGATATTTTGTTGTTACTCCCAAAGCCTGACTCTCTTTTTAGCTAAACCTGACTTAAATCTGCCCTGGCCAGGACTCCCTGCCTGTCACAGATTTGATTTGCACCATTACCAGGCTTCAGCCTAATTCCCCCACAAGCATTCCAAGTATTTTAACAAGGATCACATGTGCCCTGGACATGTGTTTCCATGCCTCACATTAGGACAAACTCCTTCCACCTCACTCTTGAGATGGATGCAGCTGAGGACAAAAGGTGTTGGGAGCCACACCTGGACCCCACATCTGGACAGAAACATGGCAAGGTGGCTGCAAAACCAGGACTTTATGGGCAATTCTATAAAAGTCATTGTCCCCTGGATGATTTTAGGGTGGCAAACCCCAAATTTCTACTTCTCCAAAATTTAAAAATATATTTTAAAAAAGGATATTGTATTTGTTGAATTATTGTCTAACACTTTGCTATCTATTTTTTATTGTTGTCATAACCAAGTTGTAAATGACAAAGGTTTATTCCTTCCCAACACCCCATTTGTTATCTCCTGTTTGTTATTTTGGTTCATGAAACTCTTAAGGCTGGGAAGTTCAGATTCTCCTTTTGAACCCAATTAAACAAATGAGAGGAAAGGAAAGGAAAGGAAAGGAAAGGAAAGGAAAGGAAAGGAAAGGAAAGGAAAGGAAAGGAAAGGAAAGGAAAGGAAAGGAAAGGAAAGGAAAGGAAAGGAAAGGAAAGGAAAGGAAAGGAAAGGGAAAGGAAAAGAATAAAGTTTTATTCAGACGTAACTCTTCCCTTTTTCCTTGGAAGCAGAGAGCTCAATCCCATGACTAAGAACAGATAATGATAACCCCCAAAACGTTGTTATTTTCAAGACTTTTTCTCTCTGTAGAGAAAAACCATTGAGAGAAGCAAGAACTTATTTTCCTGGAAGTGAAAATGAGCTGTATTTCTGCTGGGAGTTGAGAATTGCTTCTCCTTCAAAAAGGCCTGAAATGATTGTGGTTTGATGAGACAGAAACTTCTGAAGTGGGATGAAGAGAACTGTGGGATGAAGAGAACTCTGTTCCAGAGTCCTGTTTGGTGCCTGGCAAGTTGGCTCCTTCAGCCCCCCTGTCACCTGCTGTGGGTCCAAGTGAAGCAGAAAGCAGCTGGGCAGGAATTCTGTGGTTTTGTGACCCAAAGAATTGATTCCTCAGATATTTAGGGAATTATCAGTGATGGATTTTCCACTCACCTGCACCATGGACGTGGCTGGAAAAGCCTTTGCTGTCCATCCCATTGGTACCTGGTTCACCTCCCCACAGCTCAGCCCAGCATCACTGACTGGGATCAATTCCTGCCTGGAATTTTGGAACTCCTCACCCTGTGCCAGCGCTTCCCTGGGATTTCACCCAGCAATTCCTGAGGATGCTCCTGCTCTTCCTTCCCTGCCCTCTTCATCCAGTGTCAGTCAAAACCCTTCCCACTCCCCAGATCTTTCCCAAAGCAGGAATTTCCAGACAGTGCTGCTCTAAATGAAAGGTTGTTTTTTCCAGCTGTAAATCCTACCCCTTACCTCCCTTTGGGATGACACTCAATTACAAACCAACCCTTATCTCACAGCAGGTAAAACGTGGGAGATGGAATCTCTCCAGGATCTTCTTTCACATGGGGGATTCCAAATCAAATGTTGGATTTTTAATTTTTTTTTTTTTTTTTAACAGAACAACAAAAAATTGCTTTGAAGCCAAGACCTGGCAGAGGGAAATGAGGGCTCTGAGCTCCCAGTGCTGAGCTTTACACAACACAAAGTGTCACCATTCCAGGCTGAAGGAGAGGCTGTAATGCAGGATCACACCAGGCTGGTGGGAATTTCTGGGAGCTGTCCAGGCATTTATGGCATCACCACCAAGCCAGCCTGAGGCTGAGCAATATTTAAGGACACACAAGAGCATGGAATTGCTCTTTCTCCTTGGGAGCACGAGGATACCCAGACACCAGGAGCAGGACAGGAGTGCTTGGTGGGGTGTCTGTGGGCTTGAAGTCCCTGCAGCTCCCAGGCTGGTGACCTGGGGATAGAACAATTTGTTTTTGTAGGATTTTTTTGGCTTTTTTAGCCTCCAAGTGTTTTTCCATCACTGACTGGACCCCGGTGTGAACGGTGAGCATCGAACTGAAGGAATGTTTGGTGTTTGGGATTGCTGGAATCTCCTGCTGGGAGCACTGGGTGTTCTGGGGGCAATCCTGGCCCCCGGAGGTGCAGCTGCTGGCTCAGAGGGGTGGGATGGGGTGGATGGCAATGCCTGGGATGGGATCCTGTCTGCTGGGAGCAGGAGCCTCCGCCGGCTCCCCGAACTTACCCGTGGGACGCGGCGGCGCCGCCGAGGCCTCCCCGGAGCGCACGGACCATGGACAGGCAGGGACCTGCAGCCTGACCTGGGAATTGCCTTGGCTCTCATGGATGTGACTCAGCCTCACAGCTGTGGGGAGCGATTTAATTCCACAGCGGTGCCCGAGGCCCCGTTTAAGAGGGGGCATCCCATGGTGGCATCGAAGAATCCGTCGGAAGACAAAGTCCCTGCCCCGAAGAGAACAGCACAGGAACTGTTTTTTCTGGTGATTTAATCATAATATTGACAACTTTATCAAAAATTACAAAACTGATATTAAAAAAATTCTCTAATTCTTAGTAAGACTAGAATGGGTTTTTTTAAAAAATAGAAAAGCACTTTTATGCTACGGCTCTTCTGGAATTCTCACATTACAACCCTACATAGCAAAATACAAACTGTAGCTAAGAAAGGTAATTCAGTCCTAAGGTAATTCAGTCCACCACGAGCCCTCTAATATCTCTAGACCATCAAACTCAGGGACTCCAAAAGGATTTCACATGACTTATAAACCTTCTGCAAAGATGATTTCAGAAAGACCTTGGAATTTGAAGTTTCTCTTAACCCCTAAAACCTTAGACTGTGAGGATAACAGACCTGGGACATCAGAGGTGGGGTGGGTTGTTTTTGTTTTTTTTTTTTTTTCTTTTTTTAAAATTATTTTTAAACTTTGTGGATATTTTTTTTTTGTTTGCAGCTGATACCAGCCAGGAAGTTGAAAATACGAAGAAAATCCATCAAAAGAAATGAAAATATTTTTGTTTCGTTTTGTTTATGGTGTTCACACAACGCACCATAATAGAAAGAGGAATATTTCCTTTAATTTGAATGTCATCTGAATGACTCAACCACATTGTCACCCACTTAAGCAAAAGAAAGCATAATAAATAAATAAATAAATAGACAAGAATATGCAACACTTTACATCCTCAAGGAATCACGGCGTTCCCTAAATCTACCGAGGTCCTGGTCGGCGTCGTGGGCTCGCTGCACTCAGCCACTTTCGGGTGATTGTGCCATGTTAATGACAAATCCAGTGGTGTTCCACTTTCCACAATGGAGTATTTTTTTTTTTGTGTGTTTTTTTGTCTTTTTTTTGTTTTTTTCTCCACCTTTTAAATATAGGAATTCTCTCTTAAATTAGAAAGTAGGCAAAAAGTATTTTTTTTTTTAAATTTTCATTTTTAAGTCTTCTATTAGAAAAAATAGAGATTTATTAAACAAAAAATAATAAGGTAGAAAGAAGGGTTGGGCCTCCATCAAAAAAGTAGATTATGCTTTAATGCAAAGAGAAAGAAATGGCTCTATGGGCAAAATTCAAGTATGAGTGACCAGTTTTTTAATCGTAAAGTCGGTGCAACATTTCTTAAAATGTTACAACACTGCATGACCTGTAATGCTCACAATATTTACATTAACTGCTTACATGAAACCATAAAAACTCTAAAAGAGAAAAAAAAAATTGGTATGGACTGAAACAAACTACTCCTAGCACCCACATCAATGCCATTATTAACCGAGGAAATCAAGTGCACGAGAATACTTTACATAATCTTAGGGATGTAAAGTAAAACAGCGGGGAGGGAGCACAGACCTAAGGGCCAAAGGAGACACAAACTCAGCTCTGGGACACGAAGCAGAGGGAGGAGGCAAAGGGGATCCCGAGGGACAGGGGCTCCAGCGCTCGCCCACGCGCGCATCGGGACGGGCAGAGCCAGGGCCACCAGGACACGGCCACGGGACAACGGGAGCTGGCAGCCCTGGAACAGCCCCGGGAGCAGGAGCAGGAGCAGGAGCAGGAGGAGGAGGAGGAGAGACAAATGAACCTGCCCGCGGAAGGGACCCGGGACAGGAGCCAGCCCGGGAGCCCCGAGGTAGCTGCGTGCCCAGCACCGAGCCCCAGCGCTGCCCTGGGCACCCAGCAGGGGACTCGGGCAGGAGGAGAAGGAGCCGCATCCTGGGACCCTGGGACCCTGGGACCCCGGGGTGCTGATCACTGCCAGTCCTTAGCCAGAGAGCCACGGGCGGGGCCGGGGACAAGGAGATCTGAGGTAAGCACTGCTCCCGGCCCTGGCGCGGAGGGAAAGCTCCCCAGCACCGGGAATGTGGCTGGGAGCTCTCTGGGGAAGCCTCGGCACCGTCGCCAGCGGCCGTGTGAAAAAGAAAAATGAAATCAAATGGAAAGAATGTTGTGCTACACTTCCGTTCGTTAATTTTATAATGGCTCATAGCTTTAGACTTTTAAATCTGTAGTGTATTAATTTTTTTTTTCTACATATGTTTCACATTTCTCACTTAATATAACATAAATAATTTGGTTAATAGATTTAACCTGCGCATTTCAGCCACATTAATATATATAAGAATCTGTTAATGGTATAAATAATTCTTTTTAAATAAAATAAATCTGATATGTTACATAATACTGATAAAAATTACTGTTGCTAATAGTTTTGTAAGCCACCCTTAACTTTTTTTCCGGTTTAATACTGCGAGATGGATCCTGGGATTGCTTTTCCCGGACGCTGCGGAGCGTTGCCCTTTCATCCTACTGCCAAACCAAAGGTAATCACCAGCAATCAATCCTGATCGCTCCTGGAAGCAGGGCCTCTGCCCCCTTCCGAGGAAACACCGTGTTAATGACGTTAGGTAATCAAAGCTAATTAATCTAGGGGGTGGTTGGAGGGGCTCAACGTTAGGGGAGATCGACTCTTTAGTTCCTCAGGTGGCTATGAAACTTCTCCTACAGAAATGGTTGACTAAAATAGTCCCTCTACTCTCTTTTTTTTTTTGTTTTTGTCCTTTTTAATCAAACCTACAGCGTTCTACGTTCAAAGCTACGTAAATAAAAACGCAACCGAGGGGTTGCAGCCTTGGAATTGTTACTCAGAGCTGTGATCCCACATCCCACACTGGGAATCTGCGAGGCTGCGCTCTCCTAAAGGCCTGAACTGGAGTCCAGCACTTCCAGGCAAGGTTCATTCCAAACAGACAGAGCAATGAACACTCAGTGGCGTGAAGTGGATGTCATAATTAAGGTATTACATAATCATGCCTTCTCTCTGCTGTTAAATACAAAAACAGCATCTTTTACATTATCATATAAAAGCATTTAGGCTGTATTTTTATTTATCACTTTACACTGGTAGTCTCTTGTATGTGTACTCAATAGAAACCAAAGAATTTTGTACACTATTTTTTGTACAATAAAAGATAAAGTGTGCATTAGGTACGCTTGTACATGACAATATTGTACAATATTTACAGTTCAGATATCACCATGAAATTCTGTATTATCTATATACACAATGAAAATTTCTCAGAAACATTTGGACTATTTCTTATAATCACAATTTTTTTAGTATTATAGAAAAAAAAAAAATCTCAGTAATCATCTGACATTGTTACTGCAACCTTTCACGATTTCTGATTGGCTTATCCAGCAACCTCTATCCCTCCTAATCACCCCAAATCTGGTACCACTGCTCCTCGTGGTGCCCTGCCATGGCAGCGAGCTGTCTCCACAGAAACACTGACAGAGCCACGTCTGGATCAATACCTACAGATAGACTCATGTGCACGCTCACTGTGATAAGGACTGGACCAGTAACAAAGACATTCAATGTTATCTAGAGATCTTCCTCCTCTTGAGTTTTGGAGGCTTCACTTGTCTGTCTCCCTGCGGGATTTGGTGGACCTAAAAATAAATACATGCACAAGTTAGCAAAGGAACTGGTGAGGGGCATCCAGGGGCTGCAGAGGGGCTGGCAGGAACCAGCTCTGGGCACTTCACAGCTACACAGAACTAAGGGACCTCAACAACTCTGAGAGAGGAAAAGGTTGGTTCCATAACCTGTGCATCCCAAATCCTGAGAGAGGCAGCAGCTGAGGTGGCTGGGGAACAATCCCTTAATCAGGGACTGAAACCCACAAAATCAGGGACTGAAACCCCCAAAATCAGGAACTGAAACCCCTTAATCAGGGACTGAAACCCCAAAATCAAGAACTGAAACCCCAAAATCAAGAATTGAAACCCCCAAATCAGGGACTGAAACCCCCAAATCAGGGACTGAAACCCTCAAATCAGGAACTGAAACCCCAAAATCAGGAACTGAAACCCCCAAATCAGGGACTGAAACCCCCAAATCAGGGACTGAAACCCTCAAATCAGGAACTGAAGCCCCCAAATCAGGGACTGAAACCCCAAAATCAGGAACTGAAACCCCCAAATCAGGGACTGAAACCCCCAAATCAGGAACTGAAACCCCCAAATCAAGGATTCAAACCCCCAAAATCAGGGACTGAAACCCCCAAATCAAGGACTCAAACCCCCAAATCAAGGACTTAAACCCCCAAAATCAGGGACTGAAACCCTCAAATCAAGGACTGACCCCAAAGTGCAATAATGGCAAATTTAGTGACAAACCTTCACACATTTTAGTAAGCAGAGTGATAAAAGGTGGGGAGAAGATGGTGAGAAAATGCTGGTAATGGGAAATTGGGTGAGTTCAGCTCAGGGCTGTTCTTAAGGAACGAGGGATGTCCAGGAAACTCTGTGTTTAAAAGGAAACATTCAATTCCCACTAATGCTGGATGATTTGAGAGGCAAAGCCTGGCATTGCTGGCTGCTCAGGGAGAAGCAGGAGGGCAGAGAGGAGGAGGAGGAGGAGGAAGGCTGAGCTGCTGTGGAATTCCACCACCATCTGTCGGCAGCAGCTGCAGCTCCCAGCACAGGAACCAACGCTCGGCGCTCCCTGGCTCCCTCCCGAGCTCTCCATCCCCTGACACTGCTGCTCCCACTGCTCCTGCCAGAATTCCCTGCTGAGCTGAGGATCCTGCTGCACCTTTCACACGGCTGGGGCTGAGCTGCAGGAGCTGCAGGAGCTGCAAGCCACTAAAAAGAGCTGCTGATGCCCTGGGAGGGCTTCTGGGAATGAGAATCCCTATGGAAAGCAGCCCTGATCCCAAATCCTGTGCCCACAAAATCAGAGGATCAGTCAAGGCACTGCAGGTCCAGTTTGGTGCCACAACAATCAGAGCAGCAAATCCCACCAAGCACTTCCCCTGAGCACTTTCTGCTGCTCCCAATGCCCAGAGCAGGCAGCTTTTGATATTCCTGCATTTATGGGTGGGAAAAGGTGGCAGCAGGATGGGCCAGCCCCAACACCCATCCCAAATTTATCCCAATCACCTCCTGCTTTCTTTGTCCTTCCATAGGAGGGAAACACAATAATGTTGTTTTATATCAAAGCTCAAATCTCAGTTTGTTAAATTCAGCTTTAATAAAAGATCTGGTTGAGTTCTTACTTAGAAGCTACTCAATAACTTTTTAAATATTTCTTGTTAGGTCTGAAATAAGCTCTAAGCCTTCAGTTCTTCAAATATATAAATAAATAGAAATATATTTCCTTTTTGGTGCTCCAGAAGCTCCAAAAGTGTTACTGTAACTTCCAAACCTGCACATCTTCAGTCCTGAACACTGAATATCAGCCAAAAACCTTTTTTTTCCCCTGTGTTAAAACATTTTATAATTAATAATTTGAATAATTAATGACCAAATAGAAGATGTGGGAAGTTACACGTGCTGTGATAGATTTGTTTTTTATTTTTAGGTTGGCTGGAATGAAATTACAGCCATGCTTTACAAACAGAAATGAGGATATCTTATAAACCAAGCTTGTCATTGGAAAGATGCTGGAGTTACACTGTGACAGTGTAATTAGTGTGCAAAAACCACTCTTGGGTGTGATATTAGAAATATTCTTTTTTTTTTTTTTTAAACTTACCTTTCATGACACTATCTTTCATTTCTCATGGGGATAGCTGAATTCCAAAAGTTTTGCACTCAAAAGAAAGGTGCTTTCAAATGTGGTTTCATTACCCTGCTACTCCAGCTGAGAAGGAAATGAGCCTGATTTTGTGTCAGCAGCCAGAGGAGCCCCCTGGAACAGGAGCAGGACTGGAACTCATCCAAGTATCATCAGGCTGGATGTGTAAATCTCTTTTGTCAAAAGCAATAAAATTTGCAATGCACCTAAAATCCTACAACTTCTCCTATTTTTCAGAACTGTCACACCTCTGCAAACAGTTTTTAATGCAGGGGAAATATTGAAAATTCCTCATTATTCCAGAAAATAAAACCAGGATTTGTTAGAAAGCCACCCAAAGCAAGCCTCCCTCCAATGGACACACATGCAGAAACATGGAAAAGGAGAATATTCCCAAGGAAAAGGAACTTACATTCCCAGACATTTTGTCTAGTTCACTCATGGCCTCGTGTATAGCAGCTTCTAAATGGTTATTTAGCTTTCCACTTCTGGGGAGAAAAGATGAAAGGCATCAGTAACTCTCAAGGACAGAAAGAAAACCTGAGCAAATTGAATAACAAACACATGAATTCATTGGGGAGGTGCTGACCCTGGAGCCTCCCAGGCTGGGGGCACAAGGAGCAAGATCAGAACTGTAACAATATTGTGGAAAGGAAATGTTTGTGCTGGGATTACAGAAGGAAAGTTAAATATCCTTCTAACTTCCAATGAACTGCATTAATGATCTCAAATATCCCATTTTCCCCTGGAATGGCAGCACCCCACAGGCTGAGGGAGAGCTGGGGTGGAGGTTTCCTTCTTCCCACCCCAATTGCCCCAGGTCATGGGGCAGCTCCAAGCACGTTTCCTTTCACAGGGACCATTCTATGGGGTCTCTTTGTTCCTGAAGGACTTTTCCACTTGGACATGGTGACAGCTCCTGCTGTGGAGGTGAGGAAATGGGAGGAGGAGATGGAGGATGAGCAGAACTGTGTCTGTCACGAGGGAAGGTGATGGCACCTTGTCCCCTGCTGGGACACCGGGCCTGTCCCTCACAGAGACACTTCCTATAAAAACCTTTCCTTTTAATCACAGAACCCTGCAATGGTTGGGGTTGGAAGGGACCCTAAAGCCCATCCCATCCACCCCTGCCATGGCAGGGACACCTCCCACTGCCCCAGGCTGCTCCAACCTGGCCCTGGGCACTGCAGGGATCCAGGGGCAGCCCCAGCTGCTCTGGGCACCTGTGCCAGGGCCTGCCCACCCTGCCAGGGAAGAATTCCTGCCCAATATCCATTTAAAATCAACCTTGGGAAGGCACTGGAAGCTTCAGCCCGGTCCCACCCTGCCCGTGGCACGTGTCCAGCAGGAGGGACAGCAGAGATGGGACTCCAGCCTGGCACAGCTGAGCAGGACAGGTGAGGATGGCATGGAGGGGATGGGAGGTGGCACATTCCTGACTGCAGGGAGATGGGAGCAGCCAGAGGAGCAGCAAAGGCCGGCAGAAGGAGCTGGGACTGGGGGGGGCCCCTGGAGATGCTCTGTGTGCAGTGGGACTGGGAATGCTGGGGCCCAGCAGAGCAGGGATCACCAGAGCCTGGGAGGGCAGAGCTGCACCAGGGGAGGCTCCAGCAGAGCCCTGTCACTGTCACATTCTCTGGAAAATCCCCTTTGCCCAGGATTCTGCTCCTGGGAAGCTGGGAAGCCTCAGAGAAATGGGAAACAATAATTATCTGATTGCTTCTCCTGGGTTTTGCTCACATGTGGAATGTGTTTGGAGGTTGTTTGCCCACAGGTGGTTGTTTCATTGGTTTCTGTGAATTGTTTTGACTTAATGACCAATCACTGCCAGCTGTGTCAGGACTCTGAGTTTTCATTATTATCTTTCAGCCTTCTGTAAGTATCCTTTCTGTATTCTTTAGTATAGTTTAGTATTCTTTAATATAATATAGGATCATAAAATAACAAATCAGCCTTCTGAGAACATGGAGTCAGATTCACCATTCCTTCCTGCCATGGGGCACCCCACAAGTACAGCAGAGCACATCTGGAGAGCTGAGGAAGCTGTGCCATGGCCTGTGGCACTCACACACTCCTTTAACAGGCAGAGATAGAATTCTCTCTCCCTGGGTTTTTTCTGGGGAAAGCAGTGAGAGAGTTGAGAGAGAGAAAACAATTCTTATCTCAATTTGCTGCTCCTGTTGCTTGGCACATGGGGAATGTGTTATGGAGATTGTTTACCAAAAGGGATTGGTTAATTGGACTCTGGTGATGGTTGCTCAGATTGATTGACCAATTACATCAAAGCTGTGTCTAGAAAGGGTCACGAGTTTTTCTTTAGTATAGTTTAGTATTAATACAGCACAGCTTAAGAAAACAATTGTTCAGCCTTCTAAATCACAGAGTCAAAGCTCATTATTCCCAGTTTGGGGGTCAGTAATGGCCTGGGGAGCAAAGCAGGGACGTGGCTCCAGCAGGAAAGGAAGGGCTGAGGTGGAACTGAGACATTAAGGATTCATGGAATCATCAATTCCATGAACTGTTGTGGGATGTGAACGCCATTTCAAGGGCTTGGAGACCAATCCTGCTCTGCTGAACCAACCTTGGGCCTGTGTGATGAGCACTCCATGTGCAGCAATTGTATTCAACACTAAATGTTTCAAAAAATTGGATAAAAATCCAATAGTGCATCACAAACCAGAAACAAACCCATGAACTTTGCCAGATAAATCTACAGCAGGAATGGGGAAACCAGGAAATGTCCACCAAAGGACTCAGACTAGGGAGTAAGCTGAAATATGGAGAAGGATCTCTGTAAGGGCTGTAAAGCAGTAGTTTCTGTCAGCTTTAACCACTTTAAATCTGCTCCTGCTGTCCTTGAGTTCACTTCAGGGACATGAATAAATAACTGGGAAGTCACCAGAAACCCTTCTGAGTTCCCTTAAAATCCAGGAAGGTATTTTGGGGATGATGTTGGAAGAAACAGCCGCCACCGCTGTCTCAGTGGTATAAAAATCCCTTCTCTTGGCCCCGTGGGACACAGAAATGAAAGCAAAGCTCACCCCTTAAAAGGAGGGGAAGAGAGGGAATTATTTCATCCCTTCCAGCCTGTGGTCATTCAGAGCTGAGTTTAATTCTCACAGGTTTAAGAATGTATTTTCCCTATGACAGTAAACGAACACCATCATAGAACAAACCCAATCACAGCACAGCTCCCACCCTGTCATCCCTTTAAGGATGTCCAGAGGAGTTATTTTCCCCCCAAAATTCAATAATTTTCCTCTTTTTGCCCATCCTGAAGCTTCATGTCCCAGTATTTCCTGTTTCACAGTTTTTCTGTGCTGGTATTTGTCACTAAAAGGTGAAAGTTGGATAAAGCCCAGCAGCTGACCCAGGTGTGAGCCAGAGCTCAGCCACAAATCCTGCAGCCCTTCTGAGCAGTGGGATAAAGGAGATTTCCAGAACAACCCTGGAGAAGGAAGGAGGTCAGGTCTGGTTAGAAAGTGTGGTTTGGACAGGATAATTCTGATGGGATGATCTTTTTGGGTGCTGGAGCTCAGGAATGCCACCAGAAGCTCCCACAGGGAGATTTCACAGAGATGCACCCAGAACACCTCAGATTCCAGAACCAAGATGAGGAATGCCAAGGGATGAAGGCCTCAGCTGGGCTGGGCTGGCCCAGGAGGGCCCAGGGAAGGCAATGAGTGGGATTAGGGGGGAGGCAGCATGGACTCACTTCCTGTTCCTTTTCCTGGCGCGGCTGAACGCCTCCAGCCCCTCCGTTAGTGTCTTCAGCTTCTCCGGCTCCACCTGGGGAAGGATGGACACCAAACTCGTTACCCAGAGCAGCAACTCCCCCCTTCCTGCTCTGCCAGCCCAGGGATGCCTCTCCAGCAGGGCAGCAACAGCACCTGGAGCTGTCCACGCCTCCCACATCCATCCATCGCTGGAGTTTCTCACAGCGATGAGACCCAAAATTTGGGACACTCATGGCACAAAACTGAGGAGAAGAATCTTTCAAAGCCCTTTCTTGGCAGTGCTGGTGGAGTGGCTCACTCTGCACTGCTTTCCCACATGGATTTACACCTGGAATTCTGAGTGCCTGGGAATGATGGTCCCATTTGGGCACCAAAGTGTTCCCATCACCGCCAGCCCCTGGGTGAGGAATCCCAGGTCTCTGCTCAACTCATGGCACGGCCAAATCCATTCCCATTCCAGAGGGAAATCCTTCTTTGCCTTCTCAATCCAGGAATCTTCACCTGGAGCTTTATTTATTTGTCTTAAAATCAGTTCTTTTAATTATTCTTATTTTTTTTTTTTACTGATCAGGGATGAATTTGGGCACGTGCTCAAGAGAACTGGGAATTTAAACCTTGAATATTTTAAATTGAAGCAATTTCAAGCACTGTGTGGGCACCAGTAAGTCCCAGTGTAAGCAATACAAGCAGAAAATTAATGATAACATCTCTGTAATTTCATCATTTGCATCTCAATACACGAAGCCACATCTCTCTGTTATTTTGATCTGGCTCAGTCATTCCTGCTGGTAAAAACAAAATCAGATATTTAGAACACATCAACCTAAGGAAAAGAAATGGTTCAGTTCCTGTTTCTTTGCTACATCTCACTTGACATTTTCCATAAATACAAATGTATTGAGTGTGTGCCTGTACACAACCTGGAAATGAAGTGGGAATGCAAATTCCCTCCAAATTGAGCCTTCCAATTCCTAAATAATTTATATTCACCACAGATCTGACGTGTGGACACGACAAGGTGGAGGTCATGAGTGAGCAGTTGCCAAAATCTCTTGAAATAAGGCCCAAAATTACACATTCAGACCAGATTTCCATGTCTTAAAGTCACACCTGTGCTAAAGAAATTGGGAATGTGCTGATCCAGGCACTTCCAGGAATCATTAATGGAGAAATCTGCACTTGGAGAGCTGAGATTTCAATTTTCATGAAATAAATTCAATTCTGCCACAAATTGTAGCATTTTTCCCCCTAAAACCTGCTCACTTTTAATGCAAATATTTCCAATAACTCCTCCCCTCACTGGATTTTGGAAGAACACAAACTCAGGAGAAACTGAGAACCTGGGGAGCTTTTCTAAGGACAAACATGAGAGAAAAGGAATTATCCCTATCCACGATGGAAATGTGGAACAAACACATAAGGAACAAACTGCCAAGGGCTGCCAGGAGAAAAATTGCAAAGTTCCATGTAAATAATGTTATCAAGAATTAATATCATGTTTGGGAAACAAATAACCTCTTAAAGCAACAAAAAGATCTTCATTATTGGCATTTTGTGATGGTTATACATTAAAAAAAAGTTTTTTGGGAAGTATCAAATTGCTACAAAACAGGGTATGGAAAGCAACTCCAACAGAAATCACAATTAATAATCATCAATATCAACACCAGATCACACACAGATGGGAGGAATCCTCCCTGTTCTACCTGCAGCACCAGAAAAGCTCAGTTTAACCCAGCCCAGTTTAACCAGCCCAGTTTAACCAGCCCAGTTTAACCCAGCCCAGTTTAACCCAGCCCAGTTTAACCAGCCCAGTTTAACCCCTGGAAAATCACACTGAGAGCAGGATTTGCCCTGGTAAAATTCACCATGAAAAGCTCCCACAAAACCTTTGATTGCTCTGGTTCTGTTTAGGTGATGAATAATAACCAAGGTGGGTAATAATCAAATTAATTGCTTAATGAGATACAACTCCTCTGGTTTGGGATTAGACTCAGGCTTCTCCTTTTCCTCCCAGAAATTTCTGCTGCACTTCCTTGGGCTCCTCTAATTTCCAGCAGCCAAAAACCAAGGAAAAGAAGTGCAGAATTCCTGCTTTTCCTGTCTGGATCTCCCAAACAGATCCATGATCCCATTAAATACCTGAATGCCCAAAGTCTTTTAAATGGAAACAAAAACCAAGTAATAAACAATCTAAAGAGCAGAGAATGTACAAATCCCAACAGCAAATTAATGTACCACAGGAGGGCCACATTTGGTTACACAAAGACTTCAAAGATGTTTTCAGGAAGCTCCAGAGGAAAAGGAATTTTCCCAGGTGCTGCAGGTCACTCCCACCATGGGCTGGTGCAGAATTCCTGAAGAACATTTGGTTTCCAAGGGTGTTTCTTTGTGGTTTTCCAGGTGATTCCTTCTGGTCTGGCGTGGGTTTTTCCCTGTGTATCCCACTTTCCACCCTCAGCTCCTGCCCTTTGCAATGGCTGCTCACCCCACACTTCTGGATGAAGGAATCAAACACATTTCTTCCATATTTACATTGAAAATGATTAATTCAAGGTGATGTGATGTCAGAGGTGATCCATGATGTGGGAATTCCTCACGGAGAGCTTGGACTGGTCTCCACCTTGCTGTGAGCATTCCAAGGATCTGCTTCCCTGCTTTGGTGCTCAGTACCCAATAAAATGGGTGCCACTGGATTTCACACCCCACAATAATCCCCACACAATGCACAGAAACCCCAGCACAGCAAAGCTTTGCACAGAACCAACAGCACACCCTGGCAGCCACAGGTTAGGGAGGAAACGTGAAATTGCTCAGGAATGCAGGTAAGAAAATTCCTCTCTTTACACAAGTGAACCTTTCATTTCTATGGAACATTCACAGAGATTTGGACACACAGATTCTGTTCATCCACAAAAGCACACTGGGAATGGGAATGTTGTCCCTGTGCTCCTGACTCAGACAGGGATACTGAACATGGAATTCTTCCAGTTTTGTTTCAGCCCTAAAGGTTTGTGATCCTCCAGCTCCTAACCCGACTGGTAACTCAGGGCTCTGAGCTTCCTGAGGATGAGCTCTGAAACACTCTCCTGCTTTGGGCTGGCATGGATTAATCCATGGAAAGCTCTGGAATATTCAGCACTTTCACCTGCCAAGGGACACTGAAGCTCTCCTGCTCTGGGGGTGAAACCACAGTGGAGAAGCATCCAGCATTTACAGCTCCAGAGGGGAGGGACTGGGATGGAATTCCCAGAGCAGCTGGGGCTGCCCCTGGATCCCTGGAATGTCCAAGGCCACACTGGATGGGACTTGGAGCAACCTGGGACAGTGGGAGGTGTCCCTGGGCATGGCAGGGGTGGGATGGGGTGAGTTTCTTGTCCCTTCTCTCCTCTGGGTATCTGCTCCTGGCTGAATTTTGGGGAAAGGAACACTTTGGTGTAACCCACTCTCCTCAGTTTTAAGTGATTTGATTTCTTTGTGTCACTGACAAACCTTTATTTCCTTAAATCTCCACTTTCTGCTTATGCATTTTAAAATTCTTTAATATTTCTAGGTGGAGGATGTGCAGCATTTTGTAAGAACTACAAAGATAAAATGTTACACGAGCAGTGGAGACCAGATTTGGGAGAATTTTTCATAATAAAATTACCAATAACTCCTTGATAACTGCATTTCCTGTATATTCCCCAACAAGCACATGATTTGTTAACACAAAAGAAGAATTTCAGTATGAAAGACCAAATTGGAACACTTTCCTTATTACTAAATGATGATCAAAACCTCCTTTAGAGTTGGAAATGTGTGTGTGCATTTCCTGTGAGAAGTGTGTGTCAATCAGCAAGATTTCACTCATTAAGGATTCCTCAATCTGATGAGGCCACTTCTCCTTTTTGCAGTTTCAGCACTTTCAGGTATTTCCGTATCAGATGCTTTGGACACAGCCAGGAATTTGTCTGAACACACCACCTAAGTGAGAACCACTTCTTGTTAACACCAAAAAATCATTTAGCAAAGCCCAAACTTAACCTGTCTCGTGGCCCTGGCAGGAAATGAAGGGGAAATTCAGCTCTACGAGCTACAGCTAGGGAAAAACCGCCATTAAAAGAAGAGACAAAATAAAGACAAAATTTTGATTTGTGTGCTGGCGGCGGGGGGGAAGAGAGAGAGATGTGCATAGAGACATAAATATACCTTCCCCTCCTCAGCGTTCTGTTGGCATGAATTGTGAACCTCTTCTTCTCTGCCAAGTTTGCCAGGCCAGGAGGTGAGTCCTTTGATCTGGCCCCAGACCAAGTCGCCCACGTTAAACGTCCTGGGCCTGTAGTGGATGAGCTCGTGGGACGAGGGCGACTCGGGGTTCCGCAGCTCCTCCTCGCTGCTGATGCTCTTAGCATCCGAGGGGCTGGGCACGCACCCGTTAATGCTTTTGGCATTAAAATCTCCATTGTAATGGATGTAGTCTTTCACTAAGGAACTCTCCAAGCTATTGGAGGAACTGGGGGATTGCTCTTCCAGGATCAGGTCTTGTTTGGAAGCGTTGAGCAACTCCCCGAAGGCCCTGTTGGGCTGCGGGCGGTTCCCGTTGATGTGTGCACATCGTTCCACAGTGTTCTCCAGTCTTTCCTTGAAGCTCATCATAGTTCTTTTGTAATTGTTATACCTGAAATTCTCCTCCAGCGCCTTCTCGCTCTGACAGTTCCGCTGCGCCAGCAGGGCCTGGTGCTGCTCCCCCTGCAGCAGCGCCGAGGCGTTGTTGGGCCTCTCGTGGCACGGGCTGCCGTGGACGTGGGCCGAGTGCTCCAGGAACTCCTCGCATTTCCACCTGCCCATCTCCCCCACGGGGCTCTGCTCCCCTTCCCACTGCTTTTTGGGCGTGTTGCAGGCGGCCGCTTTGTAATACTCGTAGCCGTCCCCCTCGCCGGGGCCCTTGCCGTGCTCCGCGTTCTTGGGGCCCCGCGCGCCGCGGCCGCCCCGGGCGCGCCCCTCGTGCTCGGCGCCGCGGCTGTGCGCCGCGCCCGACAGGTTCAGGGGGTCCCCGATGGAGGCTGTGAAGGCACTCATGGCACTCAGGGCGGGGATGGGGCTCGGCTGCGTGGAGCTGGAGCCGGCCGTGGTGATCACCACCGGCACCCCCTTGCTGGCCGCGTCCACCACCGCCTTGTAGATGGCGTCCACCGAGGCGTCGCCCGCGGCCGCGGCCACGGCGTTGTTGGGGGTGTCCTTGGCCTGCTGGCCCAGGGAGGGGTCAGGTCTCTGCTGCAGCTCGCAGGGGGGCTCCTGGAAGGGAGGAAGGAGAGCGCTGGAGCTCTCGGGAAGCGGCGCCATGCCCATCTGGGTGATCATCCTTTTGTTGAGGACGGCGGCGTCTTCCTGCATCCTCACCTAGGGAAAGGAGAGACAGGATGGGAACTGATGCTGGAACTCCAGCTGGATTTCAGCACATAAACTCTGTGGTTATTCACTACAGCACATTTCCTTTTGTTATACACCAGGTACAAACTGAACAAGGCAGAGAGAGAATTAAGGGCCTGATTGAGAGGAAAACAAAGTCCCTTTCTCAGGCTTTGTGTCAGCAGGCTCATGTTTTCTCTCAAGTCCTAAACGCCAGGGTCAGAATTCTTGACTCAGAGACACAGGAAGGTTTGGGTGGGAAGGGACCTCAAAGCCCAACAAGTGCCACCCCATGCCACAGGCAGGGACGCCTCCCGCTGTCCCAGGCTGCTCCAAACCCTGTCCAGCCTGGCCTTGGACACTTCCAGAGATCCAGGAGCACCCACAGCTTCTCTGGGCACCCTGTGCCAGGGCCTGCCCACCCTCCCAGCCTGGAATTCCTTCCCAGTTTTCCACCTAAATCTCCCCTCTGACAGTTTGAACGCACCCCTCCAGTGCCTCTCCAGCCTCCCCACAGCCCCTCCAGCCACTGAGGATGCTCTGAGGCCTCCTGGGAGCCTCCTCTTCTCAGCTGAGCTGATCCAACCCAGCCTCCTGCTGGAGCACAGGACCACAGCCAGGCAGGCTCTGGGCAGCTCCAGCGAGGAGAGACCTCAACTCCACAATCTCTGAGTTCTGCCCTCAGCTCCTCTTCTTTCCATCCCAGACCCCAGCATTGCTTCTGTCCCTGTGTGCTCCTCAGGGAGTTCCTGAATGCCACCACTGTGCTTCTGGAATTGCTCCACAATTGCTCCTATTTGCCCCTTTGCTGTGTGCCTTTCCCATGGCATCCCCAGTATGCCACACCCCTGCGCTCTAAGCTGCGAGAAATGGATTTGTAAAGAATTTTAAATTTGATAGAAAGTTTATATAGTTTTGTATATTTGTATGTAAATACTGAGATAAGGTGTGTTGGCTTAAGAAGATGATTATCTGTGGAATAGAGATGATGTTGTTGGGAGAAAGATTGAATTGGAAATAAGTTTAATAAGTTGTAGTATATGTTTTTGTAAAAAGACTCGATATTTTAGGGAATTAGAATTGTGAAAGATGTATTGTAGTAAGACTAGGTGGGAAAAAACATGATTAGTGTTAGAAATAATGGTAATATTGTGTAGCAAAAGTCAATAAGTTTAAAAATATTTTTATAGTATTGTAACTAAGAAATAAGTTCATTTTTAAAAAAATAGTGTTGAGTTTTATATTTTTTGTGTTTTATTACTTATTGAGAGTAATAATAGAATAAAATCTGTTAAAATATTTTAGAAAATAAAACTAAGAAAACCAACACTAAGCCACAGCAAACTGGCACCTCCAGATTCAACCACCTGAACTTTTCCTACTCCTTGTCACATCCACAGGCAGGGAACACAATATCAACAAGAGCACTCCAAAAAAACCTGCAAAAATTTTCCACAGGGAAAATATTCCAAAAGCCCTTTAACTACTTACTGTGACTATTTCTATAACTGGAAATGGGACAGAAAAAATGACTGGGCTAAAGCCAGCAGAACTCCTACAAGAGAGGGAACAGGCAGAGAACTGAGATTTTTTCAGGGGAGCTTCTCCCCAGCTCCTTTTTCCTCCTGGAAGGGTGGAGGCACTGCCTGGCCCTTCTGCCTTCCTCTCCTCACACCTGCACTTGTGCAGCAATGCTGAGTAACAACAAACCCCTACCTGCACCCTGGCTCTGCCACCTGGTTTTGCTCTGTTTGACTCCAACCTGAATTAGGAATAATTGTGTTATGTGGAGAGCAGGCAAGCCTCATTTTTGCCCAGCTTGTCATTGTTTATTCACTCCCATCCCTGTTTTTCCAGGCTGCACAATCCCCATCACAGCTCCTCCATCCCATTGCAGTGGGAATACGAGAGGATTGGTGCACACAGTCACTCAGAGTGACTTATTAATTACTAATTCTAATTACTGCAAATTGCTATCAGTACTTATTTCTTGCTGCTGAATTATCAAAATGGGCTAAACAGGAATTTATGGTAAATTCTGTGGGATGGAAAAGAGATCTGTTAACATTCTATAGTGATTGTCAGCATATAGAGGAACTTTTTTTCAATACATGCAACATAACTCTTTCCAAAGCAACTAAACCCAATTCCTAAGGAGAAAGGGATAAAATTTCAATAACAAATGTTCCTGATTTGCAAAATCCATCAGCTACTGAAAGGATATATTGTATGCAATAAATGTATTTACATTCATGTAATTATATAAATGATATTGTCTTAATCAGCAAAGAAAGCAAACTCTGGGGGATGGAATTTTACCACCTGAGAGCTGCACACTTGCTTGAATATTGATTTACTTTTGTTTTCTACCTGGAAATTCTGGAACAGACACGCCATGGGGTTTGGGTTGTTGGCTGGGCCAGGAATTTGGGGCTGGCCCTGAAAGCCCTGCACGTTCTGGTAGCCCTGGAGAAGGTGCTGCTGCTGCTGCTGCTGCTGCTGCTGCTGATTTGAAGGAAACATCTGATTGTTGTTGAGGAGTGACTGGAGATGGCTGAGCTGATGGTTGTTCAGAGTAGTGTTCAGAGATGACATTTCCCCTGCAAGGCAAGCACAGGCAAACACCACTCAGCAACTCCCTGCACTCCAATCCCACTGAGTGCCAAAAAACCTCTGGAAAACAACGCTGCTCCCTCCATCCCCTGGGAATGGGGCTCTCCTGCTCTTAAATTCGCCAATATTGGGTCTTTTGTGCCACCTCTCCTGACTCCTGGGACAGCAGGAGGAGCTTCTGTGGAATCCCAGGCCTTGGAATCTCACTGAAACACTGCTGGGGTGGTGATGGGGATGAGGAGAGGAGAGGGAGAGAATGAGAGAAACATTTAAACCCCAAACAAAATGAGTTTTTCACCAGCTGTGAAGGAGAAAGGGCTGTTTGGCTCAGCCATGTCACACAACACCTTAAACAAGACATTTTTTATGTTCTAGAGTAAAAGTTGAATTAACATTTTTTATTACATGAAAATTTCACTTTACATGAACGTTTTACCTCTTAAAAAAAACCCCACACTGTCAAACCTTACTGTACGAAATAATAAAGCTTAAAATACATCAATTTGCTGGTTTGTTTCTTTTCTAAGCTTAAAATCTTGTGTTTTCCTTAAAAGTTCCATTTAAAAAGTCACTGTTAGATGCATTTTGTATGGAAAATGCCAAGTAGGTTGAGTTCTCTGTAGCCATTTAGGTCGGGGTGAGGCATTATTTAATTATTATTTCATTCCCACCAGGAGTAGATTACAAACAGAGGAGTACCTATTCTATTATATGTTTTTGGTAAAAATAAGTGAAAAAATCATCACCCAGGAGGGAAAAACTTTGTATTTAAGGGGTTTTTCATCACTTGCTTTGGGATGTTGGTTGTTTGCCATCTCCAACACAGCTACTCCTGCTAACCCTGTGCTGCCACAGGCACTCCCAGCTCACCCAGGGATGCTCCTGAGCTGCCACTCCTTGAACAATGAAATAAATCCAGTTTCTCACACAATTTTCAGGTGGATTTAGCATTTAGGTGGCAGGATTAATAATTTCCAAGATCAGTATTAAACATTGAAGAAGGAGAATGTGATTTTAATTTCTAACAAGAACGTTTGCTCAACAAACAAGCTCCAACAACACCAAGAAAAAAAAAAAAGAAGATAAAACCAGCATCTGAAATTATGAATCTGAAAATACTGTGTCCAGCTCTGGCCCCTCAGCTTGGGAAGGACATTGGGATGCTTGAGTGCATCCAGAGGGGACAAGGAGGCTGGAGAGGGGCTGGGAACACAAACCCTGAGAGGAACCCCTGAAAAGGAGACTCAGGGGTGCCCTCCTCGCTCTGCACAGCTCCTGAAAGGTGCCTGTGCTCAGCTGGCCCTGGGCTCTGTCTCCAGGAACTGACACACCCAGAGCACACAGCCTCAAGCTGCACCAAGGGAAGTTTAGGATGGATAGCAGGAAAAAGTGATAAAGCTCTGGAATGGCTGCCTGGGGAGGTGGTGGAGTCTCCATCCCTGGGTGTGTTTAACACAGCCTGGATGTGGCACTGGGTACCAGGGTTTGGCTGAGGGGCTGGGGCTGGGCTGGACTCCATGATCTTGAAGGTCTCCTCCAAGCTGGTGAATCGTCCCTCCCCAGACCCGCTCAGCTTTCACGCTTCCCCCAAGCTGCACTCACCCAGCAGGCCGGTGCCCAGGAGAGGGTTCAGGAGCTGTGGCACCACGGAGCTGTTGCTGACCTTGGCGGGCCCGGCTGCACCACCAGAGATGTTGAGGAGCGTTTCTGCCATGGACACCACGGCCGTGCCCCCGCCCAGCGCCGACACCGACAGCGCCGCCACCGCCGCCGACGTGGTGCTGGTGGTGCTGGTGGTGGCCTGCGAGGAGGTGGCAATGGCCACCTCGGGGTGGCCACCCGAGCTCAGGACACCCCCCACCAGCTGCGGGTTGAGGGCCATGAGCGCCGAGGCGCCGGGGGCGGCGGGCAGGAGCAGCGGGTTGGCGGCGGGCTCGGGGAAGCCGGGGATGGGCGCGGGCAGCAGGGGCTCCACCCGGCCGCCCTCAGGCAGCGGCTCCGGGGGCGCGGGGGCGTTCTGCTGCTGCTGCTGCTGCTGCTGCTGCTGCAGCAGGTCGGAGATGGAGATGTTGAAGGATGGCACGGGGAGCATGGCGGCTGCCTGGGCCTGGTTCTGGAGCAGGGCTGCCAGCAGCTGGAAGTGCACGGGCTGCAGGACCTGCCCGTCCACGTCGCCGGAGAGGAACGCTAAAGCAGCATTGACGTTCGGGTTCAGGAAACCCAGAGGGTTGAGGTTGACCTCAGACTTGCCTTCTCCTGCTGAAGGCTGGAGGATGTTTAGGAGGTTCTGGTTCAGGAGATGTTGCTGATTCACCGGCAGAGAGAGAGGCAGGGAATTGAGGAGGTTCTGATTCAGAGGATGCGGCAGATTGTTGTTTGAAGAGCTGTTCTGAGGGAAGTGGAGCGAGTGCTCGTGGCCAGCGAAGGGGAACTCGCCCCCCATGGGCAGCTGGCCCTGCTGCAGAGGGGTCCCCGCTGCAGTAGTGACAATGACACCGTCCTGGAGCACAGACGTGGTCTTGGTGATGGCAGCTTGGCTGGCCCCAGCGATGGCTATCGATGAGGACGGGCCCAAACCCCCTGGAATGGAAGAGCAGCAATGTTAACGGGGTGCTGCCTGCTGGGGACACCTCCAGGGCACACGGCACCAGGCTCAGCCCAACCTGCCATGGGAAAAGGGGCTGGGGGATCCAAACTGAAGCACTTGAAAAACAGGAATGGATCTGCCATGAAATGCTCCAGCCACTCTGTGCCGCGCCCCATTGGAGATGATGGCACTGTGCACTTGTACTTCCCTAAAGTTCTTGGAGAAGGCTTATAACAGAATTAATTTGTGGAGAGCTTTGTGGACAGTTAGCTAGCTGAGAAAGGTCATGTAGACATGATACCACTGATTAAGATAGAAGAAAGCAAGTCTAGGAGTCAGCAGTCAGTGTCCAATCCCTGATGCGACTTTGCTGCAACATTAAGATGGGGGAGAGGATCTTTTGCCAGAAATATGGAGATAGTTTCAGCAGAATAACCACAAGAATGTAGAAGTAATAACAAAATAACTATAAGAATATAGAAGTAAGCGTGGTTGCCCAATGAGTAATTAACCAATAATGAGCTCAGCTTTGCAATATGTATAAGCTTCATTAACACCAATATAACTATGTGTGAACTATCTCAATAAACTTAGAGTTTTGCTGATCACTCATATCGAGTGCTGCATTTCTTCCACTGATCCGACATTAATTCACGTATAATCACAGATTTTCAACAGCATAAACCCAAAACCAACCATGACTTAACAGAGTTAGTCATGGACCAGGTTGGAATTAACCACCAGGAGGAAGGATCACAGGAACGATGCTGGGTGAAACCCTGAGTCCATGATCCACTTCCAGTTTTAATTCATTTGGATTGAATGGGTTTTGGATTTTAGATTATTATTTAGGGCATTGTTTTGGAGTCCTGAATTAAAAAAAAAAAATACATGGTATGATGAGACTACTCCAGGTCAGCAGGAATTCACAATTTGTAAAGGAAAAATGTAAATTGGGGTGGTATAAAATCCATCACTTGGATGAAAAGAAAGGGCAACTGGGTAAATTTACCATGAGAAGGCTACAAAGAAAGAGTAAAAAAGTTTATTTGGGTATCTTTATACCCCTTTAGCAAAGCTGAAATATAAATTATTATTATGTTTTTACTAAAGGCAATTTTGAATTGACAGTGGTCACTCATACAGCTCTTAGGATGAGAGAATGAAAGGCATCAATGATCACAAAATATAAATTCCCATTTTTCTGAACAAATAGGCTTTAAAAAGGGATTTGCCAGCACACCCAAATGAAAAGAACTGAGCCATACCTTTACAACATTTTAAACTAAAATAACCATTTTTTAAAGTGCTGTAATGTTGTGATAACTCCAAGAGGTACAAAATGAACACAGAACACTTTGCACTGCCCTGAACCCAAGAGAACAAATCTCACCCATCTCTCTCCCAGTACCATTATCATGTTTCAGAGCAGAAATTAAATAATAAAGTAACAAAAGGTGAGGTGAGGTGAGGGCAAAGTGCAATTGTAGAGCAGAGCAAATCCCACTCTGGGTGAGTGGGTCAAAAACCTTCATCTTCACAAGAAGCAAATTTTATTCGTTTATTTTTAGAACTAAAATCAGTATTTAGAACTAATGCCCCAAGGATTTAAAAATCATGAGAACTCCCAAAGACCAACCTGCAGATTTAAGCAATTCCCAATGGAGGAATCAGCTGTACCACTCCCCTTGTATGTGTTAGGGAGCACATGGAGAGGTTTTTAATTCAGGCATGAGGAAATTATTCTAGAGAGCCTCCCTGAATACCAAATCTGGCTCGGGTATTTTCCTCATCTGTGTTTGTAATTTATTCCTGCTCCTGTTTCCCATTCTGCTCAGGTAAATGACCCCATGCAAGAGGATTTGCTGTGCAGCAAATCTCAAAGTTGGAAAACTGCTGCCAGGTTTTGGGGAGAAATGGCTCTGTTTCCTGACCCCCATCTTCTGAGAGGCCCAAAGTGCATTCAACACCTTTCTCCAGATTAATTAAGTTATTGCTACTGAGTAAAAAAAAAAAAAGTCTTGATGGATACTGAGTAGGAGGCAGAAAATGTGTTCTTATTTCAATCCAGACTGGAGAAGTTGGGAGTCAGAGAGGGGATGAGCAGCCAGACTTGAGCAGGAAAATAAAACACCAATAAATATCCCCCCCAGCCTCTGTCCAGCCTGGCAGAGCAGGAATTGGGCTGGAGAAGTCCTGGACTGGGTGTATTTACAGAATTTACAGCTGCAGCTGGGGACAAATTTCTCTGTGGCACCAGAGATCAAAATACCATCCCAACAAGTCAACATTCAATTATGAGGACATCCATGCAAAGTCATTTTCACTGGAATATGGAGCTGTGAGAGCTTCCCCAGACCAAAGGACAGAATGGTGACAACACCCACAAAACTCCAAAACCCCCAAAACTCCAAGACTTCAGAACCCTTAAAACTCCAAAATCCCAAAACTCCAAAACGCCCAAATCCCAAAACTCCAAAACCACTCAACTCCCAAAGCTCCAAAACCCTAAAACCCCTAAAACTCCAAAATCCCAAAAGTCTAAAACTCCAAAACGTCAAACATGCACCACCCAAGGGTTTTCTGTGCCCACCCCCAGGCTCTACGATGACACTTGGGAGGTTTTGGATGAGAAATACCATCAGGAGTTGAACACCAGAAGGAAATCCCAACTGGAGTTGCCAGTTCCACAAACATGGGGTATTTGGGATCCAAAGCATGGGTGAGCTCAGCAAACAAGAGTCCTTAATACTCAGAGTGCAAAATGAAGGAGCCAGACTAAAAGCCATGAAAGCCCAGGGCAAACCCAGCTCCTGCAGCCACAGATTCTGCCAAAGGTTCTTCTGCCACTTGTTGGGAAAAATGAACTTGGCAACACAGTGGAAAGAAGAAATATCCAGAATGCAGCAAAAGCAGAGCTACTGTTTACTCACAGGGTCAGAGAAATGTTTTGGGAGCAAATAAATTTTTAAATTTATTCCTGATTTTATTTATGAGCATTTTAAATTCTACTTTCTTTTCAGAGCAGGTTCATTTTCGTGTCTGCATTTTAGCTGTGTTCCTTTTCTTAAAGCACTGCTTGACAGGTGTTTTTAAGCAAGGACAATAAAATAAATGGGTATTATGGAATCAATTTGTGTTTGAGAAGAGTCACTTAAAATAAAGAAATCAGAGTGGAAGATATTAATCATTAATATCTCAGAATCGTTCTTCCTAACCATAGATGTATTTTCCAAAAGGACTGCATGTAGAGTGTATCAATTAGAGAAGAATATTTCAAGTGCTATTTTACAGATCTTTTCCCTGTGAGAAGCTCTCCATTACAAATCCCAGTATTTAAATAATCTCAAAAACACAGTGCTGGAATTTGTGAGAAAAAAATACCCACTAAAGCAGGTGTGAGAAGCACTGAGAGAAGTGGAAGGGCAGAACTCACTCATCAGCCATTACCACCTGAAACATTTCTAGAATTGAGCACAAATAAATGGTATTGTGAAAAATGCATATTTTATGATTGGCTTTTCACAAATATTAAAATGAATATCATATGTGTTGTGTTAGAAAGTAATGCTGTATTAATTCTCTTAGGTAGTGTGTTAAATATAGTTTTAGGGTATAACAAAATGCTAAAATAGAAACGATGCAGTGTAGGATACTTTTTTTAAAGGAAGGACTTGCAGTGAAATAGCAGCCACAGAACACCTGAATCTTTCAGAGAAAGAGAATTTATTGCTCCATTATCAGGAGAAATGAACTTCTTCCTGCCTTGAAGGCACTGTTGGGATTCAGAGGAAGAAGTTGACACTGCCCAGACAGAATCCTGAGTTTGAATGGAATTTATGCATCATGTATGAGGTGTGTGAATATGCAACAGGCTGTTGTTTATAAGGGTTAATCCTCTGTTAACTGTGTCCTTTTTTGGATTTATGCTGCCCAGAAAAGGTACCCGGACGTCCGTAACTCTTTGTTTCTCTTGTCTCATATTCTCCTAATTCAAATTGTCCAAATTATTATTACTCTAACTGTATTACTATTTTTATAATCATTTTATTACTATTAAACTTAAATTTTAAAACAAGTGATTGGCGTTTTTTACAGTATCAATTCCACTTCCTTGCTTTTCAGAGAATCCCAGAATGTTTGGGTTGGGAGGGACCTTAAATCCCATCCAGTGCCACCCCTGCCATGGGCAGGGACACCTCCCACTGTCCCAGGCTGCTCCAAGCCCCATCCAGCCTGGCCTTGGACACTTCCAGGGATCCAGGGCCAGCCCCAGCATCTCTGGGAATTCCATCCCAGCCCCTCCCCACCCTCCCAGGCAGGAATTCCCAAAATTCCCATCCCATGGGAAGCCATTCCCTGCGCCCCATCCCTCCAAGCCCTTGTAAATAATCTCCCTCTGCACATCCATTGAAACCACAGCCAGCTTTGCTTAGATTGGACATTTTCTTGGCTGCTTTTCTAACTTTGAACCTTTCAGGTTTTGGAAAGCCTTGCTGGAATGTTGCTTTCCACTCCTTGGTCATTCAGGAACTCCTCACTCCCCTCCTGGTGCAGCTCCCCAGCTCGGGCAGCAGAAATGTGCAGGATGCTCTCAGAACCCCCAGTGGGAGTGGAGAGAGCTGACCTGAGGCCAGGAGGGTGTGAGAGCACAGAAAACACTCGGATATTTGAATTACCACCATCTCAGAGGGGCTGTGACACCTCATGGGGTTCCCCCAGCCACGCCTGAGGTGTTCCAGAGCTGCTGCCACAGTGGGGTAAAACTGGAATTAATCACAAATTGGAGATAAAACCTCAGAGCCTGCATTAGTGGGGAGATTGTTCAATTAGGGATTTCCAGAGCTCCCCCTTGGAAAGCACAGCCTGAGTCCTGCAAGATCCCAGAGCAGGAGTTCTTGCTGTCCCTCCTCACCTGCACACCTGGAACCAGCAGTGACACATTCTGACAGTTCTATTCCCCCTTTTCCTCCTGGAATGGAAAACATTGAAGATCCTTATCTGGTATCTCCTTTATCACACTGCCTACAATTCCAAAGAAGCCATAATTCAGCACTTAAGCACAAACTGCTGTCACTCATTCTCCTTCTGGAGATGCTGCAGTGCCCTGAGACAGCCCAGAAATCACCAGAAACGGCCCAATAAATCAAATATCCCCATCAGAACCAGTAAAAATCCTCAACTGCCCTCCTGCACAGCACTCCATGGCCCTGGAGTGTGCTCTGCTGGGAGATATTCACCTGCCTGCCCATAATTCCTGTGCACCACACTCCATCATCACAGGGGGTTTCCATGTATAACAAAGCTGAAATCCTCGAAATCTGAAAAATTTCCCTAAAATTTTGGGGGAAGGGCAAAAAGCCCAGAACTATTTTTTGGGGGGAAGGGCAAAAAAGCCCAGGACAACAGAAGTCCATAAAATTAGGCTTTTTCAAATTTAATAAAATTAGGGTTTTTAAAATTTTAATAAAATTAGGCTTTTTCAAATTTAATAAAATTAGGGTTTTTAAAATTTTAATAAAATTAGGCTTTTTAAAAAATTAATACAATTAGTTTTTTTTTTTTTTAAATTTAATTTTTGGAATTTAATACCTGTCCCAATTTCAGTCTTGGCTCTTCTCCCTGCCCATCTCCTGTGATTTCTGCATTTTCCCAGCAGTGCTGGGTTGGAAATTACTTGGAGGAAAGCGTTGGGATGTGCTCAGCTGCCAGCAGAGCAGTGTTTGAGTAGAAAAGAGTCAAGAAAACAGCACATGAGTGCAGGAGCAGGAATTCAGGATTTTCCCACTCACAGCTGTGGCAGATGCACTGCAAATGAAGGAAAGCACTCCACTGTGAATTTGGGAAGTTAAAAATTCAATAAAATGCATTATTTCCTCCAATAATCCCCACTCCTCCCTCCAGCAAAAGCTGGAGCTGCCCACTGGTTCCATTTTCAGCTAAATATGTGTGGGAAATCCCACAGAATGAATTCAGGTTTTCTCTGTAATAATATCTTTAATAAGACTCATCTTTCTACATTAATTTGTTATTATTTTTTACACACTGCCTGGCTTTTATCAATATAAAATCCTAGAAAATTGCATGGCAGTTAAAACACCAACAAGGTAACTGAAAGACTGTCAATTGTTGGCAAATTCAAATTTTAAGAGCTAAAATAACACCAGAAAACCCCAAACAAGCACTGAACATTTTCCTTATTCTTCACAGTTCTTACCTGAAGAGAAAAAAAATCACTTTCCTCTCCCCAAAATAATAACAAGGGTAAATAAGTTATTATTTAGAAATAAGAGTGGGAAAAAGAAGCAACTTTAAATTTAATTTAAATTTAAGTTAATTTTTAAATTTAAGCAATACATTTAAGTATCCTTATAATCTTTCCCCAGGAGAGCAAAGAGCCTCTGGATGTTCCTATAAACCCCAAATAATGGGAAATTTAAATTTGCTTTATCATTAGAAGAGAAGGTTCTTGCCATCCTGTCTAGGGGTGATTCCAGTTTAATAAGAAATTTTTTCTCAGACACAATAAGTCCCAAAAAGTTTTCAGATACCTTCCTGACCCTGAAGTCCAAAAGTTCTTCTGATTCTGCAATTCTAGGTTATAGAAAGCAATTCTGGGGAGCAAATCCAGACTTGTTTGGTTTGATTTGTGTTTCCAACAGTTTGCACTGAGGTGATTAAATCAGAGCCTCCCAATCCCTTCTTTGGGGGGTTTTGTTTTCCAGCACCGTCATCCATTCCCAATTTTCTTGGCTGTGTTAAAACAAATTCCTCTCCCCACCCTCAGTAATTGGTGTTGTGCTCCTCCCTGTTTAATTATATTTTACTATTTCTATTCTGTGCATTTCACCAGGAAAAATTCCCATTTCAGGGAAGGAAATTAAGCTTTTTTTTGCCAAATCTGCCAGTTTTTTGTTACTTCTGAACTTCTAGACCCAGAGTTTCTCCTATATTATAATATTAATATTTGACACCACTGATATCTTTAATTGCTGTGGTTATTGAGGTTCCCTTAATTTCCCTTCTCAGCAGCCCAGAGCTTCTACTCCCAAATCTTTTCACTCATTTCCATCCATCCCATTATTTATGGACATAGATATTTATGGATATGGATATTTATGGGTATTTATGGTTGCTTTCTTAGCAGGATTTGGATGTTGAATGTTCAACACTCAAACACAGATTTCCTACCCCATGAACCACAAGAAAAAGGGAAATAAATAAAACCCTACAATCAAATCCATCACCCAGTGGTGCAGCTCCATCCTACAAAAAAAATAACAAAATCCACCACACACACCCTGAAAATTACCTGGGAATTAAAGATATTATCTGTGGCAGAAGAAAACAAGAGCTGGAATACCAGAACTTGGTCCATGTGGTTGAAATATAATTAAAAGCTTGGGCAATAAGCAGCTAATTGTGGGGATTCACAGGGTTTTTTCTCTCAGGAGCTATTTCTGAGGAGGAGCTGCTCTGAATTGCTGGCACAGACACAGAAAAGAGATTTAGCAATTAAAATACCTCAAAACAAAGGGAAAAAAAACCAAGCCACAAACTGAAATATGAACATGGGAGGTTCCTTTGGACATCTTCTTCTGCTGAACTGCTCTGGGAAATTCAGTGTACAGGGAAGCTGGGAAGCTCCAGCCCCAAAACTGACGGAGCAGAAATCCCAAAATTCCTCTTCCAGTTTTGTTACAGAGCTGGATGCAGACTGGCAACTCACTTTTATTTAAAAAAATAAATTATAATTATACCACAAACCACTCAACATTTCACGTGAGTCTCATGGAAAGAACATCCCCATTCTCCTGGAAATCCAAGAGAATTCCCTTCCCTCTCTGGATTAAAGCTCAGCCCTGAGCTCTGTGCTGCTGGGAGGGCTCACTAAGAGGCTCAGTGAAGGTTTCTGCTGAGTTCTAGGGAATAACACAAAAATAACACAACCTCCTTAAGGAAGACAACATTCTCCAGGCTTTATCAGAAATAAATGGGGGGAAAATAGTAAAGGTAGAAAGATTTTCAGAAAGTTGTGAAAGTAGGTTTTAAAAATAGAAAGAGTAAAGAATTTCTAGTTAGTAGTAGTTGTAAAGCTTCAAAGTAGAAAAGTTACAATAGTACAGTAAGTAAAGACATGAAATAACAGTTTTAGGTTTGATTAAGATAGATTTTAAAACTGTAAAAAATATGTTTAGTAAGATAGTAGAAGGTTTTGAGTTTAATAATGGAGCATTGTGTATTGTTAATAGAAAGTATGTAAGTCAGTATTGTTTGAAATAAGTTATGTGTGTTCATAGTGATTGGTTAGAATAATATTATATAATAATTATATAATATATAATATATATTATAATAATATTGGCTAGAATAACTATCTGTAAGTTTTAGTAATATGCTATTGGCTAGAAAGTTTTGAAAATGTTTTGTAACAAAGAAATCTTGGGTTGCTGTTGGTAAGACATGAGCTGCTGTTATTTTTTAATTGTTTTAAGCATGTAATGAGACTAATGTTGTAATAAAGTGTAAGGAATGTATCTCAGCCTTTTTACCTTTACTGTTTTCCCCACAGATGTTCAATAAATAATTGAATGCAGGCTGTGTGTCCTGCAAGCACCAAACTAAAGCAGCAACTTCAGCAGCAGAGAATGGAACAGCTCCCAGTTTTCCAGCCTCTGCCTACACAGAATTATCTTTTATCTCCAGATAAGGGAAAAAAGTCTCATTGAGGCTTTGGAATTCTGTGGCTCCAACCCTGTGAGACATTCCCAGAGAGGGGGAATGGCAGGAGGAGTGCCCAGGGTGGGTCATGGCCCAGTTCCTGGTGCTACAGGGATGATGCTGGAGCCTTCCTTCAGGCTTTGACCCATTTGTTCTGTTCTATTTGTATTTATCAGCCTGGATCTGAGTGGGGTGACAAGCACAGGCTGTGATGGACACAGGAACACCACAGGAGCCTTTGGGAGCGGTGCAAAGCCCAGCCAAGGTGGCAGCCAAGGGGCTCCTGCCCCAGGGGTTGTGTTCTGTGCTCAGTGGGACAGGGAAGGGAATTCCCAGGGCCATCCCAGCCTTTGTTCTGTGCAAAGTCTCAGAAGCTGCAGCAGGAAATGCCCCTGTGCCAGCAGGACAAGGCAGAAGAGCCACACAAGGACTGAGAGCTGCTTGTTGTGACCGCTCCAGGCAAGAAAAAATGAAACTTTTTCATCACAGGGATGGGAGAAACCCTTAAAAGTCATCAGGAACCACAACCAGAGCAATACTAGAACATTATTTGACTATAATTCAGCTTTTCTAGAATTCCATTCCATTTTAAAGGAGGAAGCTGAGGAATGCAGAGCAGGTGCTTGGGTTAATGAGAGGCTACTTGAACACTTTGGGGAGACCTGGGTTTTCATTGCCCTTCAGAAATTTACACCACGACCATGTTCTAATACTTGGTTCAACCAGTAACATTCGATACAACTCACATTTTTGAGCTGATTCCTTCTTCTCTCTAAACCCCCAGAGATGATAACAGCAGCAAACCCATTTCCTCTCCAAATCTTCCCTGATGAACAAACCAGGAAATCTCTCCCTACACTCCTCCAACTGTTCATTCAAGCATTTAATTACCACCTTAGTAAAATTACCTCAATAAAAGCAAACACAGGCTTGGCATTCCCTCCTGCTGGCCCTGAAGAGGGTGATTTTGTACATTTTGGTGCTCCCAGGATCTGCTCCAGTCTCTGACACCACCTCTTTAATTCCAGCAGGAAAGAGCTCCTGGATCACCTGGACATGCACTGCCAGGTGAGCCACAACCTTCTGGGCTTGGAGCAGGGCAGGCTGCAAAAAACCTCCAATTTATTTGGAGAAGTGACAAAAGAGGTGTGGGAATGTCCAGAAGTGAATGGATTTTATTCATGGAGAGTGTGTGGAAGTTAGCAGAAGGAAGAGCTGACACAGGAAGCAGGCCAAAACGGTTTTGTCCACAAAAAGGAAGATATGTTTTAGTTTACCACTATTTTTTTTCCTTTCTGTTTTATTTTCGAGTTTGTGGCTTTCAGCATGAACCAGGTGCACTTTTCACCAGGATAAACTGAAGTTTAACAAGGAATAATGTCTTGGGTTGTAAGATATGTGTGCATTCTATTTCCATCTGGCAGAGCTGGGGCAGTTCTCTTCTGTCCATTGGGCAGTTTTCTTTATCTCTCCCACAGCCAATCCTCCCTCAGGAGATCTCTGCTGTTCATGGGCCATTAATTATTAATTATCTTCTGTTCATGGGCCATTAATTATTAATTATCTTCTGTCCATGGCCAGTGAGTGTCCCTGCATGGCTGATAAAATTCCATCATCCCATGGGGAGATGCTCTGCCCAGGGGAGGAGCCAAGCATTCCTACCTGGATCCAATCTGAGGTTTGGGACAGCACAGCAGCCTCTGCCCAGTGCATTCCCAGAGGAGCAGCTTCTGCTGCCCTGCATTCCCAGAGGAGCAGCTTTCTGCTGCCCTGCATTGCCAGAGGAGCAGCTTCTGCTGCCCTGCATTCCCAGAGGAGCAGCTTTGTGCTGCCCTGCATTCCCAGAGGAGCAGCTTCTGCTGCCCTGCATTCCCAGAGGAGCAGCTTCCTGCTGCCCTGCATTCCCAGAGGAGCCCAGGCCCATCTCCAGCAGCCCTGGAGCTGCAGAGGAAAACTCCCCCCTTGTGCAGGATCCCTGCTCCAGCAGAGCCACAGCTGGCACTGCAGGAGGGCTGAGCCCCCATGGATGGGGCTGTGCCACCCCCTGACACACAGGGGGCCAGGGACTGCTCTGACTCTGGCAGTGGTTTGTTTTTTTTTTGTTTGTACTATTGCATTTGTATTTTTAATTTTCCTATTTAAGAACAGTTATTCCTATTCCCATATCTTTGCCTGGGAGCTCCTTAATCTCAGAAATTATAATCATTCAGAGAGAGGGGGTTTACATTTTCAATTTCAGGGGAGGCTCTGCCTTCCTTAGCAGACACCTGCCTGTTCAAACCCGGGCAAATATTCAAAACCAGCCATCAGCGATTCCCAAGGACAGAAATCTGTGACAATCCCCTGGCACAGCCACGTACCTGCTTCAGGACTGCTCTGATTGCAGCTGCTCCCGATGCTGTTGGGGATTCCTGGCGTGGAGGGTGCCTGGAGCCTGGCCTGGGCCGGGCTGGGATGTAAGGAGTTCCCTAAGGCCATTCCCGCCTGGGGGAGCATCCCGCAGCTCCCGCCGGCCTGCATCTGGTTGAGGAGCCCCGCCAGGTGGTTGGAGGGGGGAGCAGCAGCGCCGGGCCCGAAGCTGGGGTTAGGATTGGGGTTGGGGCAGGGCAGCCCCGGGGGCAGCGCGGGCTCCGCCAGGTGCAGCTGGGCGCCGGGGTAGGGCAGGGCGCTGCTGGAGCCCCCGCAGCCCGAGGAACTATTGCTGCTCCCGTGGGAGCTCTGACAACTCATGGACTGCAGGAGCTGTGACATGGAGCTGATGGGGAAGGAGCTTTGACTTGGCTTTCTTATCAAATCGGACCCAGCTTTGGGAAGGCCAGAGCTGTCCAGCTGAGACTGTCTCAGCAAGCTCAGCACCGTGGTGGTGGGCTGCTTCCTTTTCCTCAGAGGATCCTTTTGCTGAGACATCAATTTATCTCTCAGTGCTGCCCGGCCGCTCTGCCCTTCCGTGGTGGGGAGGAGCACGTTGGCAGCAGGAGGGAACATGGGATTTAAAGTGCTGTGTCCTTCGGTGCTGCCGCCGCTGGCAACAGGTCCAGAATTGCTACTGCTGTTATTGTTGTTACCAGCAAGTTTATTTTGATTTGCTAGCTGTGCTTTGGCTGCTGCTGAGAGTAAACTGCTTGCTGGAAAAGAGGCAGCGTTGTGCTGGTTCAAGATCTGATTTAAAGGCATTCCCAGCAAACCAGGCTGACTCTTCAAGGAACCGCTTCCGGCCGATGCAGCGGGAAAAACTGCATTGTTGGGAGGATTTAACACGTTACTCATTCCAGCAATTAACGGGTTGGGGATGTCCTTGTACTGACTGAGTCCGTCGTGCTTGGTGGAAGGGCTGGATGGCATGGATGGCCTCGGCGACCCTATGGTTGACCTCGGGGACCTGGGAGGGACTTTGATACCGCTACAGGACGACCCCACGGGAGGCAGCAGGAAGTTTCCGTGATCGGACGAGGTGGAAGAAGAGCGCGATCTTTGGGGAGAAGCCTCGATCCTTGCGATGCCGGGCGCCATGGCGTGAACGGGGGACGTCACCGGCGAGGGGGACAGGGACGTCGAAGCCGAGTGCTGAACCCTTTGGACGTGAGCGCCATGGTTGATGTGGGCGGGTTTGACGGTGGGCAGGGGCAGGTTGCTGGGCAGGGGCACCACGGCGGGGGGCATGCTTACATTCATCACGGGTACCTGAGAGTGGACACTCGAGTGGAAGGTGGTGGGGTTCATGATCACGGGGTTCTGGTTCGGCGGTTTGCTGGGAATGGGGTCCAGTATGCCAAGCGGATCCTTCTCGGATGTTAATGGCTTTTTCTGAAGAGCACAAGAAGGCGGTGGAGGAGGCAGGGGTGGGCCTTGGGGGGGTTTATGGTGGAACATTGCTCGTGGTATTTCCATACCAGCCGAAAAGTTACACAGGGGTTTTTTCATGACTGGGCTCTTGGTGGTCAGAGTGGGGGAAAGAGGTATATTAGTCCTTCCAGCCATTGCACAGGATGACTGTATGGGAGAGCCGTGGAGCATGACTGACGGCGGGGACAGAGGCGTCCTGGTCATGTGGATAGGACTGGAGTTGGGCGCTCCATGAAAACTGGGATTGTTCCTCGTGAAGACGTCGGGGCTCCCGAGAGGGTCGGTCCTGGGCGAGATGGAGCCGTCCCCGTAGATCTGCGACCCCGAGGACGCCGGGCTGGGCATCCCCCCGTGACTGCCGCGGTATGGAGACTTCTGCCCCAGTTCATTGCTCCCCAATCTCTGCCTGGGATAGGCAGGATGGAGCTCTGCTTGCTGGCTTCCAGCCATTTCTTGCACATAAAGCCTACCCATGGCATTAGATGCCCCCATCATCAACTTGAAAGGAGTCTTACATTCCGGCATCACAGAATTTGTAATTCCTTCATGTGATTTATTCCTCATCGACCTTGGAGTTGCTGCTCGGGTGGGAACTACTGGCGTTGCACCTGGCATGGGAAACACACAACAGTTACCACTGGTTGCAAATCCAGTGTCCCACGTTTCAGGGCAAAGCTGCTGAGGGTGAAAACATTCCCAAAAGCTCAGGGAGATTTTGGCTAAACTTTTGCTTCAGCAGAAATAAACCCTCAATCACCGAGCTGGAACTGTGCCTGTCCCCAACTACACTGCTGTAATTCCATATCCCATAGAAACATGGACCATTTGGAACCTTGTTCCTTGCCTTTTGCCTTTTCCAAGCACCCCCTGCAGCCTCCTGCATCTCCAGCATCCCCCCTCTGGCAGGAGGAGCGGGATGGCTGTGGCAGGGAAAAGGAGCCTCTGGCACCATCTATTGAGGACAGGAGGAACAAAGCCCATCCAGGATTGAGACTCAATTCCCACAAAAAAGGCCCTGTCCCAAATGCTGTCCCTGATGAGGCATCCTGAATGCTTTCTGTTTGTTTCCAGGATAAAAGCCCTGGGGATGTTTGCACATGATGGAAAAATTCCCTGTAAATCCCGCTTTTGAGGCTACACCTTCCAACAAACACAAGACCACCTTCCATCTTCATTTAAGAAGATTTCTTCCCCAATGTTTTACTTCTAGACTAGAAGCACAAGCAGCTCCAAGTCTAGGGCACTTTCTGCCAGTTTTACAGCTCTGGGAATTTGCAATTCAGCTTGCAGTGCTTGGCATGCAGCCTCTGGATGTGCAAAATTCAACTGGAATTGGGAGCTAAAAATTCTGTGTTTCAATGAACCCAGAGGTGCCTTGAAATTCCTCTACTCATCTTTCCTTCAGCCTGGTCAGACAGCACTGACAATCCTGCCTTCATCCTATTTGCTCCAACGAGAGAGAAACAAACATTTCCCCTGTCCCAAAATACAACCAAAGTCTCATTTAGGGGAAAAAACTAAAGGCTGAACTGCAAAATGAAATAATTATGAGAGGTCTCACCTTGAGTGCTGGAAATAAGCAAATGGTCACATATAAATGTGCAAAAGTTTTGCTTTCAGGGGGATTTATTGGGGAATTTTCTTCTTTGCTTATGCACAAAATTCTGACTGACAGAGAAAGTAAGAGCACAGAAATGTATAAATTACCTCCTTAATTTTCCTGATTTTTTGAAAACAGGAATATAATTGAACTACTACTCATTGAAAAAATTAAGCAGGGAAATGCACAGAAACTTGGGAAATTCCACTGTTACTTAAAACCAAAATTACCCTGAAAAAAAAATTCAAGAAAAGTTTTAAATCCTAAATTTCAATGTGAAAAGGCAGGGGCACATCAGTACTATGAACAGCATGGGTCTCTTAACACTGGCACTTCTCTAAAATTTATTATTTCTTGGTTTTCTTGTATTTTTTCAGGAAGATCAGTTGGCCAGGTGCTCTCACAGCAATGAGGGGTGCAGAGAGCTCAGGCCTTTTCCCAGGAGCTGCAACCCCAGAGTACAAAAATAAAAACTCAGCCCCTTCTCTCCTTTGTCCTGCACACTGGGGTCTGTAATTCTCTTCAGAAGCTGTTCCTGTGATCCTTACAAAGTCCCTAATTTTGGGTGAATTTCTGGGTTTGGAGCTGTTTTGGTGCTAACTTTGCTTTCACCCCAGGTCTCAGGGAACCCCCCTGGTTTTACAACCTTTGTTTGGAGAGTACCTGTCAACTTCAGCCACCAACAAATTTCCTCACTTTTTTTATTGATGGGGATAATTAAAATGCTAATCCAGGTTGGTGGCCAAAAATAATCCTTGAGAAGTGACAGTGGAGATCTCCTCTTGCTGTCTATTCTCCTTTACAATACAATTTCCCATTTAGCCAAGTCCTTAGCCACATCCTAATCCCTTCATAATCACTTTATTCTGCTCCTCTAATTTCCCATGTGACAGAATATCAGACATATTACTACAGTTCCAAAAGATGAGAGCTAATGTATTTTCTTTGTCTAGAACAATCTGATATCTTTTCCAAGAAAATCATGCTCTTAGTCTGGGCTGACCTGCTTTTAGACTCATTTTCTATCTACCTCCATCTCTGCCTACTCCCTTTATTTATTCCTCCAATCTGCTTATTTCTGCACTTGTGGTCAGACTTTGGGGGTGGTTTTGCACAGTAATTATGTGTATAAAAATCAGATTATGACATGATTTCATTTTTACTCACTTGTTCCACCACCAGGACTAGTTAGAACCAGTGAAGGATGTGGTGCTTCCATGCTTTTGTGAAGTGTAGCCACAGCAATAATTTTCCTTTTGTGAATGCATAGTTTGGTGACATCTTCGTCCGCTTTAACATCTTCAGCAGTTCTCTGCTTCACAGCAGCTCCAGGATCAAAATTAAAGACCTGGCAGTGAAAATTCCAGCGTTTAAAAGAATGACTACAGGCAGCAAAGTCACCAAATTCACATAAATTAGGAATTTTATAAGGAGTATAGAGGAATTCTCCTCTGCTCCTGACTGCTCCTATACTGCCCAAGGGATTCCTTGACAGGATGTTTGGAAACAACAAATAAAAAATGAAAATATTTATAATAACTGAGTCAGATCCTCTGCAAGAGGGGCTAGGGCAGAGGGGAGATGAATTTTATATTTTAAGGTCTAACTCTGGGTGGACACCATTTATTTTAGAGCTCATCTGAACAGAGTTTGAGTCACCAGCATGGGCAGCTGATAAATACGATTGCACCTAGACCCAAAACGATGCTGTGCTTTACCTTGGGAAGAACAAGAGGACATTCTAGGCCACACTTGCACGTTCCATCAGTCAGCAAGTAAGTCTTCACCTGCTCCAAGCAGGATAATAAAGACCCACTGGGACTGCAAAGGAACAGAAATTATGAATATAAACTCTTGTATAGGTCAGGGCTTGCATCTGCTCACAAGGACAGTGGGTAAAATCACATTTTTTATTTTTTTTCTCATAGTACTTCTTGCTTTTATTCAAGAATTGAGAGAATACTTACAACAACAACAAAAAAAAACCAACCAAAAAACAAAAAACCCCAAACATATTTTAAAGGAAACAAAACTGTTGCAGCTGGGTCTCTTTGATGCACAATGTTTGGTTTCATTCAGCTAAAATTTTGACCTTCTCACTGAAATTAAGAAATATTACACCAAGGAGCCAGGCCAGACAGCTCCTGACAAACTGCACTTGGATTTCTCCAACTCCCACCAGAAAATCATTATCTCCACTTCCCAAAATAGGGCACTGGGAACTCTGTTATGGCAAAATCACTAATTCATAATATGAAAAAAACCTTCTCGTGTCCCCAGCCTCTAACTTGCAGATTGCTCTTTATTGCTGGCCAGCTGAACTGTTTATCCTGAATAAAACACTGGTTATTAATGGCAGCTGTAAATAGCCCTAATTCAAACAAAAACAGCTCAAGTGGAATAGTTTGGATCACAAAAACACTCCTGACTCAAAATTCCAAGCTGTGACGAACTTTGGTGCTTAGAATCCAACCCATAAACACCTCATCCTGCACGAGTCACATCTAAAGCAACATCTGCAAGTGACATTTCAAGTCCTGCTGACAGTTTTAATAAGTCATTTCTTTGCCAGGCATGCCCTGAAATAGTTATTTTTGGGAGAAGTGCTCAGGTTGAATCTGTGTAGCAGTGACAGTTTGGAGGGTGAGGAAGATGAAAGAGCAATCTAAAAATAAAGGTCCAGGTCTGGTGACTGGTCAGGAGTCCAACCTCCCGTGTCTGAAATCCTTGGGGAGCAGGGGGAAACTGCTCTGTGCTTTTATTTCTTTTCACTACAGCAGGATCCTGGCTGAGCCCTTTGGATGCTCCCACGTGTCCTGGTCATGCTGAGCCCAAACTCCACACTGGAGGCTGTAACAGCTTCCCTAGGGAGAATCCCACACTGACATTGGCTCTGGACCATCCCATCTACACCCAAAATCTCTCCAGACACTTCCTGTAATCCTTAAAACCTCCTGTTAAAAGGCATTTCTGGGAATGTGCTCTGCACTGAGGATGCTGTTTTATTTGCATTGGCTAAAAAAGGCTACTTTTCCTGGGGTATTTTTAGAAAAAAAGTGATTTGAAACAACCTTGGTGTGCTGTTGGCCTGGGCACAGCCAGCCAGTGCAGGCTCCAGGAGATGCTGGAGTAAGGAGGAGTGTGTTGGCCATCAGGGAGTGGGAAGGAAGGTCAAATCCACTGAATCTGTGGGATCCAGCATTCCTGCTGCACACACAGGCAGGGCTATTTCACCCCAAAACCCAACTAAATTTAAAAAGGGCCAATTTTTTCCCTGTTTCTGCCTTGATCCTGGGCACAGCTGTAACTGCAAAGTCTCTTGAGTGTGCACAAAGTTATTAACACTTGTGTAACACAAAGGATAACCCACAGCTGGCTTTGTAAGAAACTGCCACAAAACAATAAAATAAGGGAATTCCAGACTGCTCTGGGTTGGGAAGGAGCTGAAGCTCAGCTGGTTCCAGCCCTGGAATCACCTCCCACCATCCCAGGCTGCTCCAAGCCCCATCCAACCTGGCCCTGGACACTTGCAGGGATGATTCAGGCCCCACTTAGCAGCTCTGTTGTGCCAAGAAAAGTCCTGAGAGTCAGCTCAGTGCTTCTACCAGGTAATGAAAACCAGTTAATGAATGGATTTAATCTTGATTTAATCCAAAGCAACTGCTGACAGCTGACAGGAAAGCATCTGTGCTTTCCAAGGAGGCACAAACAGAGAGTCTTTATTCAGCTGGGATCATCTATTCCACTTGAATCATGTCAGATCTTAATATATCCACTAATTTTTCCCTGGGATAGCTGTGGAGTCAATATTGTTTGACCTTTCCTTGCCTCCAGCAAGGCTGAGCATGCTGGCAGGGCAGAGAGGAGCTTGTGGGAACTCAATCCTGGAGGATTCAGCTGCCCTCAGAGCGCTGGGGATGCTCCATGGCAGGCAGGAGATTGGATTATTGCACTTCCACCTTTCCAACCAACACCTCCTGCTCTGGGCCTTGCAGCACACACGAGTGCAAAGTACTTTTATTCATCAGAAACTCTGAGAAAGTGACCAAGGAATAAAAAATTACATTGGAAAATTTGGGAAGAGGGCAGTAAAGAGCTTCATTAATGCTGCTGTGTAAAACTTTTTAGGGCTGTGGAAAACCAAATTCAAAGCTGAGTGGAGTCAGCAGGTACATAAACTACCAGAAAATTCACTATTCCGAAAATTGTAAGAAGCTGCCATAAAATAATGGAATTCAAAGAAAAATACATTGAAAAAATACATTGGAAAACTTGGGAAGAGGGCAGGAACAATGTGGGCTTCCCCAAAGCTGTTGTAGAAAACTTTTTAGGGTTGTAGAAAGTGAAATTCAAAAGCTGAGTGGGGTCATCAGGTACATGAACTACCAGGAAATTCACTATTCAGAAGATTGTAAGAAAATGGCACAAAATCATGGAATTCAAAGAAGAAAAAAATACATTGGAAAACTTGGGAAGAGGGCAGGAATAATATTTACTCTTACAAAGCTGTTGTGTAAAACTTGCTAGGGCTGGGGGAAATGAAGTTCAAAAGCTGAGTGGGATCATCAGGTAAATAAACTACCAGAAAATTCACCAAGGAATAAAAAAATACATTGGAAAACTTGGGAAGAGGGCAGTAAAGAGCTTCATTAATGCTGTTGTGTAAAACCTTTTAGGGTTGTGGAAATAAAGTTTAAAAGCTGAGTGGGGTCATCAGGTACATAAACTACCAGAAAATTCACTATTCAGAAAATTGTAAGAAAATGCCACAAAATCATGGAATTCAAAGAAGAAAAAATACATTGGAAAACTTGGGAAGAGGGCAGGGATGAACTTCATTAATGCTGTTGTGTAAAACTTTTTAGGGTTGTGGAAAACCAAATTCAAAACTGAGTGGAGTCAGCAGGTACATAAACTACCAGATAATTCACTGTTCAGAAAATTGTAAGAAGCTGCCATAAAATAATGGAATTCAAAGAAAAATACATTGAAAAAATACATTCTAAAACTTGGGAAGAGGGCAGGAACAATGTGGGCTTCCCCAAAGCTGTTGTAGAAAACTTTTTAGGGTTGTAGAAAGTGAAATTCAAAAGCTGAGTGGGGTCATCAGGTACATGAACTACCTATTTATATAATAGGAAATTCACTATTCAGAAGATTGTAAGAAAATGCCATAAAATCATGGAATTCAAAGAAGAAAAAAATACATTGGAAAACTTGGGAAGAGGGCAGGAATAATATTTACTCTTACAAAGCTGCTGTGTAAAACTTGTTAGGGCTGGGGGAAATGAAGTTCAAAAGCTGAGGGATCATCAGGTAAATAAACTACCAGAAAATGCACCAAGGAATAAAAAAATACATTGGAAAACTTGGGAAGAGGGCAGTAAAGAGCTTCATTAATGCTGTTCTGTAAAACCTTTTAGGGTTGTGGAAATAAAGTTTAAAAGCTGAGTGGGGTCATCAGGTACATAAACTACCAGAAAATTCACTATTCAGAAAATTGTAAGAAAATGCCACAAAATCATGGAATTCAAAGAAGAAAAAATACATTGGAAAACTTGGGAACAGGGCAGGAATAATATTTACTCTTACAAAGCTGTTGTGTAAAACTTGTTCGGGCTGGGGGAAATTAAGTTTAAAAGCTGAGTGGGATCATCAGGTGCATAAACTACCAGAAAATGCACCAAGGAATAAAAAAATACATTGGAAAACTTGGGAAGAGGGCAGTAGAGATGCTTCATTAATGCTGTTGTGTAAAACCTTTTAGGGCTGTGGAAAATTAAGTTTAAAAACTGAGTGGGGTCATCAGGTACATAAAACTACCAGAAAATTCACAATTCAGAAAATTGTAAGAAAATGTCACAAAAATCATGGAATTCAAAGAAGAAAAAAATACATTGGAAAACTTGGGGAGAGGGCAGGGATGAACTTCATTAATGCTGCTGTGTAAAACTTTTTAGGGTTGTGGAAAACCAAATTCAAAACTGAGTGGAGTCAGCAGGTACATAAACTACCAAATAATTCACTGTTCAGAAAATTGTAAGAAGCTGCCATAAAATAATGGAATTCAAAGAAAAATACATTGAAAGAATACATTCTAAAACTTGGGAAGAGGGCAGGAACAATGTGGGCTTCCCCAAAGCTGTTGTAGAAAACTTTTTAGGGTTGTAGAAAGTGAAATTCAAAAGCTGAGTGGGGTCATCAGGTACATGAACTACCTATTTATATAATAGGAAATTCACTATTCAGAAGATTGTAAGAAAATGCCATAAAATCATGGAATTCAAAGAAGAAAAAAATACATTGGAAAACTTGGGAAGAGGGCAGGAATAATATTTACTCTTACAAAGCTGCTGTGTAAAACTTGCTAGGGCTGGGGGAAATGAAGTTCAAAAGCTGAGTGGGATCATCAGGTGCATAAACTACCAGAAAATGCACCAAGGAATAAAAAAATACATTGGAAAACTTGGGAAGAGGGCAGTAAAGAGCTTCATTAATGCTGTTGTGTAAAACCTTTTAGGGCTGTGGAAAATTAAGTTTAAAAACTGAGTGGGGTCATCAGGTACATAAAACTACCAGAAAATTCACCAAGGAATAAAAAAGTTCATTGGAAAACTTGGGAAGAGGGCAGGAATAACATGAGCTTCCCCAAAGCTGTTGTGTAAAACTTTTGAGGGCTGAGGGAAATGAAGTCTAAAAGCTGAGTGGGATCACCAGGTACACAAAAATATCACAGCATTATTTTCCTGATGTCTGGATATAGAGATTATTGGGGAAAAAACCCCTAATCCACAACTTTTCCTTTCCCATTGACCTGTAAGAGAGGCAGAGGCCCAGGGAATTAGAGCTGTAATGAGAAACACAAGGGCAGGGTGGTTTCTCTGTGCCTTGGGTGCCACTGCCACGGGCTGGGGTTGGTTCTGCTCATGGAGAACAGGAACAAGAAATCCTGCAGTGCAGCTGATCCCTCATGGTAGCTCAGTGTAGAACTGGAGTGTGCTCTGGCCCATTAAAGACTTTTGGATTGGTAATACACAAAATGTTGGGAGGAGTGGTTATTTTAATCACAGAACAGTGGAAGAAATTTAAGCAAATAACTGAGTGATAATCACAAATTTGTGTGATGCAAACCCAACGTCCCCATATTTTATAAAGCTAACTTTGATCTTTTTTCCAATAACATTTAATTTAGGCTCTCTTTGTCTGAACACATTTATTTCATAGTGATTTCCATGCATTTCTTTGTGACCATTCCAGGGCAAAGCAAAAAAAAAAAAAAAAATCCAATAAGCTAAGAAAATAAACAAATAAAGTAACTAAAACTTTGGATTTGGGTTTATGTTCTTGGGGTTTTTCCCACATGAGAAACATGAGGGATCCATAAAAGCTGGAGAATGTCAGTGATGGTGAACCCAGAACCTTCACAGGCATAAAAATGGGTTTGGAGCTGTTGAGTGGTCACATGACTTAAACTTACTTGGAAAAGAATCACAAAATCATGGAATGGTTTGGGTTGGGAGGGATCTAAAGCTCATCCAGTTCCTGCCCAGGGACACCTTCTACCACCCCAGGCTGCTCCAAGCCCCAGTGTCCAACCTGGCCTTGGACATTTCCAGGGATCCAGGGACAGCCACAGCTGCTCTGGGAATCCCATCCCAGCCCAAATTTACTTGGAAAAGAATCACAAAATCATGGAATGGGTTGGGTTGGGAGGGATCTAAAGCTCCTCCAGTTCCAACCCCTGCCCAGGGACACCTCCCACTGTCCCAGGCTGCCCCAAGCCCTGTCCAGCTTGGCCTGGGACATTTCCAGGGATCCAGGGCCAGCCCCACCTTCTCTGGGAATCCCATCCCAGCCCCTCTGCACCCTCCCAGGCAGGAATTCCTTCCCAAAATCCCACCTAAATCTCCCCTCCTTCAGCTTCTGAGACCATCTTGTGCTCGAGGAACAGCTCCTGGACGGTTTTGAGCAGAAGGAAGGAGCTGAGTCAGGAACTCCCTGCACATCCTGGCCAAAGTGCCCCAAAGCCCAGCCCAGCCCCTGGGGTGACCTTACCTGATGTAGAGAACTCCACTTTGGTCCACCCTCCGCTGCCAACCAACGGGAACTTGCACTGCTGGTGGCCCTCCATCCGTGTCCCCTCCGTCACACTCCTTCCCACCATTCATTTTCCTGTTTCTGGTTATGAGTCTTCAGAGATATCAACAGGAAGGTGATATCCTTTTACTACATGTCATCCTGGCCTCCCAAAGCAGGCCCTGCAGCACAGCTTCCCCCAAATCCTACAAAGTGCATCGGGAGGCTCCAGCTCAGTTTGAAACCAAGTCCTTAAAAGTGGCCATTTTGGTTAATGAGTCACTTTCCCATTATAATCCACATTAAATATGCAATGTTTAACTCCTTATATATTCATAAGGATGAACTATATAGATAAAAATTAGTGCTTCCAACTTGGGAAAATCATAATTCACCAATCCTTTGTTACCTGTCAGAAAGGAGAATGGGGAAAAGGAGAATTTCTAGTTCAACAGCATGATGGCTCCAAGCTTGATGACTGTCTAAGATAACTTGTGTTTTGTGAAAGCTCGTCTCATTTTTATAAATATGAGTCAGATCCAATACCTCCAGGTATTACACCCTTTATATGCCACATTCTTTTTGTTTTCTTTTTTTATCTTCTGGTCATGATCCAAGTTGTCTTCTTGAGGTTCTTTGCTGACTCCTTGGCTCCAATCAAACGGCCTGAAAGATACAGATGTGGGAAACAGGTGAGCCCTCCTCTCCAGCCTTGCAGCCCAGTGCAGTAACTCAGGGAGATGTTTACAGCTGCAGCCATTTCCAGAGCTTCAAATCAAAGTTTTAAATGTCAATGGAACCATCAAAAACAAGGCTCAGAGCAAACAAAATCCTGCCAGCGTTTTCTATTTATACGTGGATGTAATTGAGCTACATCTTAAAAGCTACAAGAGTGCAAGTGCTGTTAAATAGTTGATGTGAAGTTTGGGTGAATTAAGGGATGCATCTTTTCACTGAATATTTTCACATATGCTTCTGTTCAGAACCATCAGCAGATGACTAAATTAATGCCCTTTAAAAATTGTTTAGAAAACTGAATGAATTTCATGTGAAGGAAGCTACTTCTAGGCTTTGGTAATATCCATAAAAATGCAAACCTCCTGCATTTCAACTGAATTAAAATAATCATCCCACAAAAAATTGGGTAATAAAAAGGGAAAAACCAGCAGCAGTGACTGATCTCTGAATACCTTTGAAACAATCTGAATATCCTCAGGAATAATTCCCCTCAGAGATTTTCTCTCATGACAGGAGTTGAGTCATTTCCCCCAAAATAGTTTTTTCAAGCTGACCAGGTGAGACTTAACACTTGAGACTGGACATTTTATTAAGGTGAGGCAAACGTGGAATATGGGATTTAAACAGTAAATACACCAGAAAAAGGCAACAATCCTAAATTCAAATATAGACGACACAGATGACTGCTGTAGCAACATCATTAGGAGAGTTTATTTGGAATCAGGTGTCAATCCTGCCTTATTCCCAACACTAACATTATGCCAACATGTTAAAACATAATAAATGTTATAGACCTGACTGATTTTAATAAGAAAAGGGGTTTTCTTTTAAAGCCAGAAATGGAACATAAAGACATTTCTGCAATAACACCACATTACATCTATATTTAACAGTAATAACAGCTCCTTCCTTCAAGACCACTAAAGGAAGACTACAGAGGCATAAATATAGTCCTGGAAAATATTCCCTTAAGTACCCTCATGCAGAACATTCCCTTCAGAAGTGCTGCTTAGAAATGTAAAGTTCCAAATGCTCCAAAAATAAAAAAAAACCTCACCAGGGTATTTCCAAGCAGGGCTGTGGATAAAAGGAGCTGGTGGGCCAGACCCCCTCCACTGAGGGGCTGGAATCTAAATTGGCCAAAGGCTGGAATCTTGGGTGTTGCAGTAAGGAAGAAAAACCATAAAGAAAGGCTTTATAAAATCAAACCTGCTCTGTTATATCAGGAGCTGGCCTGCCATTGCTTCTAAGGCAAGTTCCCAGGTGAAAGCAATCCTGGTGTGGGCAGGTCCTTACCAGAACGATCTATTCCTGGGTGAAAATCAACTCACACCTGGATATCAACTGGTTTTGCTTATTGCTGGGTTAAAATCAACTTACACCTGTGTATAAACTAGTTTTGCTTATTCCTGGGTCAAAAACAACTTACACCTGTGTATAAATTAGTTTTGCTTATTGCTGGGTGAAAAACAACTTACACCTGTAGAAACTATTTTTGCTGTTGCTGGGTTAAAATCAACTTACACCTGTATATAAACTAGTTTCCTTATTCCTAGATGAAAATCAACTTACACCTGTATATCAACTGGTTTGCTGGGTGAAAAACAACTTACACCTGTATAAACTGTTTTTGCTGTTGCTGGGTTAAAATCAATTTACACCTGTATATAAACTAGTTTTGCTTATTCCTGGGTTAAAATCAACTTATACCTGTATATCAGCTATCTTTGCTTATTGCTGGATGAGAAACAACTTACACCTGTAGAAACTATTTTTGCTGTTGCTGGGTTAAAATCAACTTACACCTGTATATCAACTGGTTTTGTTTATTGGTGGGTGAAAAACAACTTACACCTGTATAAACTGTTTTTGCTTTTTGCTGGGTGAGAACAACTTACACCTGTATATAAACTAGTTTTCTTATTCCTAGATGAAAATCATCTTACACCTGTATATCAACTGGTTTTGCTTATTCCTGGGTGAAAATCAACTTACACCTGTATATCAACTGGTTTTGATTATTGATGGGTCAAAAACAACTTACACCTGCATATCAACTAGTTTTGCTTATTGCTGGGTGAGAAACGACTTACATCTGTATAGAAACTGTTTCTGTTTATTCCTGGGTGAAAAACAACTTACACCTGGATATAAACTAGTTGTGCTTATTCCTGGGTTAAAATCAACTTATACCTGTATATAAACTAGTTTTCTTATTCCTAGATGAAAATCATCTTACACCTGTATATCAACTGGTTTTGCTTATTCCTCGGTGAAAATCAACTTACACCTGTATATCAACTATCTTTGCTTATTGCTGGGTGAAAATCAACTTACACCTGTATATCAACAGGTTTTGCTTATTCCTGGGTTAAAATCAACTTACACCTGTAGAAACTGTTTTTGCTTATTGCTGGGTGAGAAACAACTTACATCTGTAGAAACTGCTTTTATACCTTAGATAGAAAAATGAAAACTATCTCTCACAAACAACTTCTCCTGCATCAGGAGTTTGAGTGACCAATCAACAGAGAATAATAACTTGTTAATTACCAATAAAGTAATTGGCAATGAAGCTCCTGACCAATTGAAGCCACACAAGAGCTCAGTAGAACTGTATAAAAAGGAGTTGTGTGAATAAAGAATGGGCTTTTCCATCATGAAGGAAATGGAGTCTGTGGGATTTATTCCCATCTTTGGAGGCTTTTCCCAACCTCAGTGAGGGTGATTTCAGCTTCTCTGCAGGCTGGGGGCTCTGGAGTGGGCTGGCCCTGCTCTGCAGGATCTGATCCACGTTCCTAAGCATCCCAAAGGATGCAATCCCTGGCCAGGGGCCTGGTGAGCTCCTGCTCCACCAAGGTCACCCGGGATGTCCCATGGACACCTTGTCATGTCACAATCCACCCTTTAATCTCTCAGGCTGCCACACAGAAATAGGATTTGGAGAGCTCTTGGCAACAGTTCAGGGCTTGCTCAGGTTTTCAGCTCAGAAATTTGGGGGTTTGAGTGGTTTTATCCCGATTAAGGAGGGAGCAGATGAGGTTTCATCAAAAGCAGGCCAGAATTTCCACGCTGAAATTCCATCGTAAGCCACACATGGGAAGTCCCTGGGTGTTATTTAATAAATTTAATAACACCACACAACTCAAAGCTCTACTGGAGCAGAGATTTACAACAACAGGACAAGAGGGAACGGCCTCAGGGTGGGCACAGCAGGAATTTCCCCATGCAAAGGGGGCTCAGGGATTGGAGCTGCCCAGGGAGGTTTGCAGTGCCCATCCCTGGAGGTTTCCCAGGAATTCTGGAGGTGGCACTCAGGGCTCTGGGCTGGGGACAGGGTGGGCATGGGTACAGCTGGGACTGGATGGACCTTGGAGCTGTTTCCCCACCTCATTTCTGGGATCCTGAGCACCAGAATCCCCAAGGCTTTTCCCAGAAGGGAATATCCATCAATCCAACCCCCAGCAGCAGAGGTGTCCCTGCCCCAGCCCCTTCTGGCAGGGAACATTTTGTGTTCCCCAATCTCCTCACACCAACAACAGAAAAGGAGCCCTGAAAGTCCTTCAAGTCCCGTTTTTGCATTTTGGGGGAAAAATTCTTCCTAGCAGGGGTGCCCAGGCCTTGGCAGGAGCTGCCCAGGGAGGTTTGCAGTGCCCATCCCTGGAGGCGTCCCAGGAATTCTGGAGGTGGCACTGAGGGGACAGGGTGGGCATGGGCACAGCTGGGATTCCATGGTCCTGGAGGGTTTTCCCAGCCTCAGGGATCTGGGATTCTGTGACTGCAGACCCCCCTCCACCTCCTGATGCACCATTTGCCCCTTCCCCATCCCAGCACTCTCTGAAGTATTTTGGACTGGGATGCAAAGGAGTTGGGTTTTGGACCAAGCCCAAAGGATCCTGGACACTGGAAGGAATCCAAAGGGCTGATTTCCATCAGCCATGGAACAAATCCCTCTCCTCAGTAATCTCCTGGCAGCTCCAGGAAAGCCCTGTTATCTCACCACAGCTTCCCACATCCAAGGCAGTGACTGCTTTCTGCCCTGTGCCAGCACATCATGTTTAGATTTGTTTTGTAGTCCAGTTTCATTAGGATATCCTTCAAAAGATTTCACTGCAGAACTGTGCAAAACTACACAGAATTCCTTCCCCCCTTTAGCCCCCTGTCCCCTTCCCCACACGGAAAATTCCTCCTTCCTTTTCATCTGCTGCAAGTGTGGTTTCAATTTTTAATGGGACTCTCTCCCTTTTTTGTTTTTTTTTTGAAATGTTGGATTTCAGGCAGCCTCTTTGCACACTCAGCTGCTAATATTTACTTTAACAATTTTTGAGTCAAGTGGGAAAACCGGAAAACTCAATGGGATGTAAAAAGAAATTTAAATTAGATATTAATTGTCTGGATTCCAATCTGTTACATATGATGTTAATAATATTTATTTTATTAGTAAGTGGATGTTGAGCCAATTAAGACAAATTTTGACAGGTTGATATTGCAAATCATGGAATGATGGAATCATTTTGTTCCACCCCCAGGGACACCTTCCACTATCCCAGGTTGCTCCAACCCTCTAAGTAACAAATTTTTCCCTATTCAAATATAATCTAAATCTTTCCCTTGTCCTCCAAATACTTTTGGTGCTCCATTGCTTTTTTTCTTACATGAATTTGAAGTGTCCAACAATGCATGGATCACAAAGGGGCTCCACAATCCCTGCCTGGCTCTCTGAGGCACAAATCCCAGTCCCCACCTATGCAATGGCCACATTTTGGATAGAAAGCTTTGCAGACACTTAGAAAAAACACCAAACACTGCTCAGAGACACAAATTACAACCTCATTTTTGAGATTTTTCCTTTCTAGCAGTGATAAACCTCCAAAATGAAAAATGCTCTCAAATCACAGTCCTGGGGTTTCAGGACTAATAAGGAATTTTAGCTTCTTAAAAAGCATCACTTTCAAAGCACTCAGTGAAAAGGAGTTTTTATTTAGTTACCACTTGCACATTATTAATCTAAGTCTATCAAAGCAATTAGCCAGGATTCTCCTGTATCATCTAATTAGATACAAATGTTGCATCATTTTTTGGGAATGCTTTCCCCGTTTGAAAAGCAGCATTCTCCTGACTAATTAGATCAGTGGTGAATTCTTTATGAGGGCCTATTTTTAGGCCAGTGAGTCAACAAACAAAAGTGCCTGAAGTAGGAAGGAAACCTTGAATCCTTCAGGATTCTTTTCCTTGGGGTGGTGTCCAGGGCCATGGCAAAGCTCTACACACGATTTACTCATGGTTTACTCATGATAAACATGAGATACTCGTGACATATCTTGGAAACACATCTCACTTGTAAATACAGAGTACTAAGAATGTTTCACCACAACCAGGAAATTGCTCTGCACTGAATGACTTCATTAAAATGAGCATTTTAAATTGCCCCAGTGCCAGCTCCTTCACAGTCCAACCAGCTCTGATATTATTTCTGTCTTTTAAAGCAGTTTTAGATCTATTACAAGGTTTATGGTCTCTTATTTTACACCACTCTTGATGCTGTGGAGTTTTTTAGGATTGGGATTGAACCCCTCTATAAAATAATTCCCTGGAGGTGTCCGAGGATCACCTGGATGTGGCACTCAGTGCTCTGGGCTGGTGACAAGGTGGGGACTGGCCACAGGTTGGACTCAGCTTTGGAGGCCCTTTCCAACCTGGATGATTCCCTGGCAGCCATCTGGGTGAGTTCATGAATAACAAATCCATAAATATCCATAAATAACAAAAAAATCCACAAGGATTCCAGGCCCCTGGAATTCCTGGCCCTGTCCTCCAGAGCCAGGAGCCCCCTGGATGCTCCCCAGCTCCCAGCACAGGGATGGGAAATTCATTTTCCCAAGCCTCCAAAGCAGTCACTTCAGCCCTACACCATAAAACAACAAGAAAGTTATTTTTATGGAGAAAATCTGATTTATCTGCATGGAATCCAGCTGATCCTTAGGAACTTGTCACATAAATCGCCTTCCTTGGAGCATTTTGGATCAGGGTGCTGCTAAGTGATCAGACAGGAATCTGGTATCAGTAATTAGAAATCTGCTATCAGTAATTAGATAGAAATCTGATACCTTCCCACCAGGGAAAAATCAGAGTATCCTCAATTTTGGGGATTTAATTGTGCCAGTAAAGTCACCCAAGGCAATGGACAACTGGGCTGAGCTGGGAAGGAGCAGGATTCCTTCGTGGGCAGCACCAATCCCTAAAATCTTCTCCCTAGAATCTTCTTTTAGCCCATTTTTCTGTGCAATTCCCCAAGCTGGGAGCAACTGAGGCTGTCACTTCCAATGAAGGAATGGATGAAGTCCATCCTCCCAAGATACAGAGATCTCTGAAAGGCTTTGCACAAAAAAAAAAGCCAAGAAGAAGGGCAGGAAATAAAAGGATTTTGTTTTTAATGCTCATCTCTGGCTGTTCACTATGGATTAATTAATAATTATTTATAATTTAATAACACATTTATTAAGTCCACCCCATGGAAGGACATTGAGGATGCTCTTCCAGGCTTTCCACCACATGGAATTTTTTCTTTCCAAGGGGAATAGATCAGAACTGTGACCCAGACCTACTTTGTGTCAGCACGACAGCAGCACTCAGATTTTGTCAAAATTAGGGTTAATATTTGGTGTACACCAGAAATCAGCTAAGAATGATGTCACTGTTATCCCAGCCTTTCCTAGGGAATATTATTGAATGGAATATTATCAGGAATATGTTAATGAGAATGGAGAAGCTTCACATCCACTTTATTTTAGGGGAATCTGGATAAAGAAATGAGGGAATTTCTTTCAATTCTCATGTTTCAGCCTTGCAAAAAGCTGGTATTATTCAGCACAGTTCTGCAATGCTTTTAAAATGAAGATTATATGAATTTCAGGAATCTTTGACAGAGAATGTTCAGAAAATATCTGATAAACTGATGCAGAAATTGAGGAGGAAATAACTATTTGTAAGTGTTCAGCTCTGCTGTACATTATTGACTCAAGAGGTTACCAGGGAAATGGAAATTTGGGAAAATAAAGATTGAATTTAAAAGGAAAAAAATATATTTGAACAGAACCTTTTCAAAAAATGACCACGGAAATTCAATCAGATTAAAAAACAGGAAAAAAAAAAATCAAGATTCCTGGAAATCTGGGAAAAGGCTCCGAGCGCTGGAACAACAATTTTTGAATAGGCCCCAAACTCCAAACATTAATTCTGAGACCAAAACTGAAGAAATAAATGGCAAAAATGAAACCCATCCTCCCATATTTTCAGTGCAGAGGTCTCAAGAAACAATATCAACCTCCTTTGTATCAGACACCTGAAGGTGAGGATGGAGCAATATTTCAATAATTTGAATTATTCAGCCCGAGTTCCTGTGCAGGAGAATGTCAGAACTGTAGCAAGATTGCAAATTAAACCCATAAATTATGCTTTTGTGCCAAAGTAGTGATCATGTGACTGTACTATTTTTAGACCCTTGGAATTTTTTCTCCAAGTGCCCCTTTTTCAACTGTTTATTGAATTACGTAGCTCTGCTCAGCAAATTCCCTGATGAAAATACACTTAAGGTATTAAAAAAAATATATGGGAACAATAAAAATCAGCTCTTCAGACACCTCAGTGCGAACCCTCCTGCCTTATTTGGCATAAATGGAATAATATTGGAGAGTCTGGACTGCCTCTGGGCCCTGAAAATCTGATTAATCTCTCCATTAGCAGATAATTACTTACTACTTGCATGTAGAAGTATTTGGAGAATTTGGCCCCACTATTTTATTGGAGAGAGTTTTCTCTTTTTTCTGAAAAAAAAAAAGAGATGCAAAAGTTCAAGGATTTTTTTAAAGTGATTTTAATTATTTTGAATGCCAAATGTTTCCTTCTTGCTGTAGCAGAGATTTATTAGTTATGAGTTTAATCATTTTTAAAATCAATCTTGATGAAGATTTGTATACATGACCTTTCCTTCTCCAGCCCCTCTTTCTGCTCTGAGTCAGCTCTTTCCTGAATTCTCCATTTCATTTAAAAATATTCTTGCTCACCCTGCCATCAAAACATCACCTTTGTTTTGGTGTTTAAAACCTTTGAAAGCAGTAAAGCCCATAGAAAGTAATTTTTAATGTATTAATTAAGAGCAGGACAGGGGATTGAGATGAAAATGAAAAAATCCTGACCTTTTTCCTCATTAAGGATTAGATTGAAGGTGGCTCTGTTCATCTTGCTCACTCCAAGCTGGAAAAGAATCAGTTAAAGCAAAAAATAAGCAATAGTGAGCAACACACCCCGCTAAGGACATTCAGATTCCAATATTAAATGACTCTCAATTATTTCTTCATATTTCTAAACACTTAGAAAGGTTTCTTAGGACAAACGATGGAGTAACTATTTCCACTTCTTGTTTTGTACACATTTCATTTCTATCAAACATCACAGAAAAAAGAATCTAATATTTAAGAAACTGTCAGTGGATGATTTCTATTTACAAAATCAGCCTTACTCCATTTTAATCTGAATTCTGGCAACACAAATGACCAAAACTGTTCACACCCCCTACTACTTTTAAATAAAATTTTGTGCTTCAGGAGTGTCTGGCTGCCCCAAGCCCTTCACTCAGAATTACTTTTCAACAAGCCAAGGTATTTTTAGCCCACCAAAAGGAGCAAAGTGTCTCAAAGTTGGTGTCTGTGTATTTTGGGGATGAATTCTTACATAACAATGATCAGATGTGTTCACACCATCACCTTAACAAGGATAAATTTCCTTGGCCAATAAATGAGGAGTGGAGCCTGGGAAATGAACCAGCTGATTTTAGGATAAAACATTCCCTGCTTCAGAGCAGGTGAAACATTCCTTGGAGGGGATTTGCCAAACATGATGCATCTATTTTATATATACATATATTTTATGTATATCCAAACACGATACATTTATTTTATATAATACATATTTTATATATATATATATTTTTTTTTAATATATATATATGTATGTATATATGTATATATATATGTATATATGTATATATGATAAATAAATGTATCATGTTGGATATATCTTATATATATAAAAATATATATATGTATATATAAAATAAATGTATCGTGTTGGATATATTATATATATAAAATATATCCAACATGATACATTTATTTATCATATATACATATATATTATATATATATATATATATATAATATATCCAACACGATACATTTATTTCATATATACACATATTTATATGTATATTTATTGATGTTATTTATCCAAACATGATACATTTATTTTATATAATACATATTATATATATAGATATGTAATATATATATATATTATATATATCCAACGTGATACATTTATTTTATATATACACATATTTATATGTATATTTATTGATGTTATTTATCCAAACATGATACATTTATTTTATATAATACATATATTATATATATATATGTAATATATATATATTATATATCCAACATGATACATTTATTTTATATAATACATATATTATATATATATATATGTTATATATATATATATATATTATATATCCAACATGATACATTTATTTCATATATACACATATTTATATGTATATTTATTGATGTTATTTATCCAAACATGATACATTTATTTTTAATGCACAGCAAGGTGGGACCTGCTGGTGATGCTCAGCTCTGCCCTGCCAGGAATCCCTGGCTTTGCTCTGAAAAATCTGATTTTCCTGCATGAGGAATCACCCCAAAGCAGACAGAAAATGTTTGGTTCTCTTCAGAAGGAGCTACACAAAAGGGTGAATCACAGTCAAGAGTAAGAGAATTCCACCAGCTCATCAAAGCAGGGGAAAGAAAAATGAGAGTAAGGCACCCAGAAATTAAAACCATGCGGCCTTTAAGGATGCAGCACATCCAAGAGCTGAGAACAAAGCTCCAAAAAAAGATAAGAGCATGGCAAATGCACTGCTTCATCCCAGCTGCAGGACAATCTATATCCCAACTCACAACTCAGGCAGTTCTTTATTCTCTGACAGGGCCCCCAAAACCAGCTCTGGAATTGCCTAACACAGATATTGAGGATGTTCTGCTCCAAAAAGTGAATTATTGGGGAAATGTGGGCAAAGAAGCACTCAGGCAGCTCTTCATCACAACATATTTAATTTTGGTGCTGCAGGTATTTATTTCTCATGCTCCTCTGCAGCAGCTCCTGGACTCCAACTTCCAAAGGCTGCTGAACCCAAATTTTCCTCTGTTTGAAATAAAAGCTTTTCAAAGCATTTTATTGAAGAAAACAAAAGTCCTTTGGTTCATTTTTACTGCACACCTGTAACTAAAAGGTGCTGTCATGGATGGAAAAGGTTTGCAGGGAATGAGACAAACTGAATCCCAAAATTAAGGTGATGATTAAACTGAGGATGTGAATGAAGAGGGATCCCAGGAGAGCAAAATGCTCAGCCCATGGCCAGTGGGGAAAGTCAAAATTACTGAAATTTTCTCTGGAAGCTCCTTCTTAGTGTGTTTTTTAGTTTCCTGATGCTGATAGGTAAAATATCCCAGTTTTCCATTCATATTTGCAGTCAGATATGAGGTAAAACAAAAAACATCTTGGCCTGTTTTCTCTTTCCATCTCTCCTAAATTACACTTGGTGCAACCTGAACTTGCTTTTTAGTTTTCGGGTTTTTTTAATCTACAGAGCAACCCCCACCACTGCTTTGATAAAACCCTCTTACCTCTTTTTTCTGCCCATCCTACAGTGTTCCCTTTTTTCCTACAATAAACAAACCCAACCCTTTCAGCTGTTCTTTAAGAGCCCTGATTTCTAAATCTGGCATGGGCTGTTTGCTCTGCTTTGCATTCCTCTGGCTAATACAAATTTAACTTATATTTATTTCTTAAAATTTAATAAATAAACATCAAAATTTGTTTTTAAATAAATAAAGAATATTTAAATATATTTAATATTTTTATAGTATTAATTTTTTTTTAATTATAGGGGTAGGTCCAATATTGCAAAACATCTCCTGCCTTTCAGCTCACCAAAAGGAAAGACACACCAAGATAATCTGGGGTATTTTTAAGGAATGAAGAGATTCCAATGGAGGGAAAATCCCAGAATGGTTGGAGGGACCTTAAAGCTCATCCAGGTGTCCCATGGGCAGGGACACCTTCCACTATCCCATGTTCCTCCATCCTGGACACTTCCAGGGAAGATGAATCCTCAACTTCTTTGGGAATTCTGTGCTAGGGCCCTGCCACCCTCACAGGGAAGAAGAAATCTACAAAAATTTCCACCAAGGAATTTTGGGAGCTCTTGTGTCAGCTCTCCCTAATCAGGGACAGCTCTCAAAAAAGGGATTCCAAATGAGTTGTGGCCATCAATGATCCTGTGGGAATGCTGCACACATCAGTTCAGAGGGGATCAGACAGAATTCCACCTTTCCTCTGAAGAAAAAAGTCCTGGCAAGAATGAAAATGTGTTTGAAATCCTTATTTTGACCCAACAAATACTGTACAGCGACTCACTAAGATGCCCAACACTATTGTAGATGTAACTTTATTTAAAAATAAAACCACACACATTCCTTCAACTGGGCCACTTCAGATTAGGGATCTCTTCAGCCTTTTCTGGAGGGATTTAAAAAAGCTTTGGAGAAATCTTAAAGCTATGGAATTAGCCTGGTATTTATAGCTCCGTTTCCAAGCGTGTTCTCTGAGCTTCCTAGGACGTTCCTTTTCCCCATCTGCTGGTTGTTGACATGGTGTAACCTTGTATTTTGATCAGGAAAATCTAGAAGAATAAGAGCATTTGATTTGATGTTGTGCTGGAGAGGCCTGGCTCCACCTCAGGCAGCTCCACTTTGCTCCTCCACCACCATCCAGGGCAGGAATGGTGCTGCAGAATTTCCAACAGAGAACTGGAGTTCTATTGTTTGATTATGTCAAAATACATTCCTCCCAATTATGACTAATGCTCCATCTGAATCACAGCAGCACAAAATGGAGGTTTTTCCCCCATTAAAATGCTGTGCTTCACATGCTGGATGGATACAATCTCTTAAATTGAGGTCTGGAAAGTTTTTTTTTCTTTGTTCTCTTATCTAAAAGTCCATGTTTGGGTGCACTGTCTACCTTCCACCAAGGCATGAACTGCTGAGCTCTTTACTTTTCTACTTCAGCACCATCAAATGTTGAAGATGGCTGATCTTCTGTTTGGTTTTTTTAATGTTGCCTCAAATACATTGTCTTAAAACCTCGCCACTGCCCTGCAGAACTCCCAAAAAACCAAAAATTCCACAGCTTCCTTAGAATACTCACCTACATTGCTTCTCATGGTCTTGCTTCAAGTTATCTTGGGGATCTTTTAGGCTTTTTAGAACTGCTGCTGCACTTTGAGCTTTGCTCTAGACAGTCTCCTGTGGTGCTCTCGATGATGGGCTATGTCCATTGGGGCCAGGTCCTTGCCTCCCTCCACCCCTCACGCGAGGAACTCCTGCACCCCACTTACATCTGCTGAGATAATCACAGGGTTGCAGTTAAAACAATGAGCCAGAGGCTTTCATTCCACTTGTCCTGACTGCTTTGTAAGCCCCTACACAATTGCTTTGTAGCATAAACAAAGCAAGGTTTGTTTCTAAGGAATGGCTTTGACTGGAACTGAAGATGCCTTTTGAGTTGAACTGATCCACACAAAAACCTCCAGCTAGAGACAAAAGGATGAGTTTTGGAGCTGTGATGCTGCAAAAGGCCTTGGTGAGGTAGAAGCTTGTCTTAGGCTTTGGGTGTGTATTTTATTTTTGTTAGAGGTGGGGCAGTTCTCTTCTGTTCATTGGGCAGTTTTTCTTTATCTCTTCCACAGCCAATCCTCCCTCAGGAGATCTCTGCTGTTCATGGGCCATTAATTATTAATTATCTTCTGTTCATGGGCCATTAATTATTAATTATCTTCTATCCATGGCCACTGAGTGTCCCTGCATGGCTGATAAAATTCCATCATCCCATGGGGAGATGCTCTGCCCAGGGGAGGAGCCAAGCATTCCTACCTGGATCCAATCTGAGGTTTGGGACAGCACAGCAGCCTCTGCCCAGTGCATTCCCAGAGGAGCAGCTTCTGCTGCCCTGCATTCCCAGAGGAGCAGCTTCTGCTGCCCTGCATTCCCAGAGGAGCAGCTTTGTGCTGCCCTGCATTCCCAGAGGAGCAGCTTCCTGCTGCCCTGCATTCCCAGAGGAGCAGCTTCTGCTGCCCTGCATTCCCAGAGGAGCAGCTTCTGCTGCCCTGCATTGCCAGAGGAGCAGCTTTGTGCTGCCCTGCATTCCCAGAGGAGCAGCTTCCTGCTGCCCTGCATTCCCAGAGGAGCCCAGGCCCATCTCCAGCAGCCCTGGAGCTGCAGAGGAAAACTCCCCCCTTGTGCAGGATCCCTGCTCCAGCAGAGCCACAGCTGGCACTGCAGGAGGGCTGAGCCCCCATGGCATGGGGCTGTGCCACCCCCTGACACACAGGGGACAGGGACTGCTCTGACTCTGGCAGGGGTTTGTTTTTTTTGTTTGTACTATTGTATTTGTATTTTTAATTTTCCTAGTAAAGAACAGTTATTCCTATTCCCATAACTTTGCCTGAGAGCCTTTTAATATCAAATATTATAACAATTCAGAGGGAGGGGGTTTACATTTCCCATTTCAAGGGGGGCTCTGCCTTCCTTAGCAGACACCTGGCTTTTCAAACCAAAACTGTGGTTCCACCAGCAGAAGAAAAGGAGCTTCCTCTAAAGGCCTCGAGAAATCAACAGCAAAGCATCATAAGAATTCATTTAAATGAATAATCTGACTTTGAATTTATCAAAATTAAACAGCAACAATAAATTCATGATAAAATGATCTGTACTGAGGGTATGGAAATGGACGTACACAGTGACTACAGAATTTGGGGGTTTTTTGATTCCATGCACATCCCTACCAATAAACTTCCCAAAAACTTGCAAGGATCCACTGATGTGCTATAAATGATGGGCTATAAATGATGGGCTATAAATGAGCCTTGGCTCAAGTACAGGACATTGGTGAATCCCCACTTGGAACAGAAAACTGTTGGATCACAGAATCCCAGAAGGGTTTGGGAATCTGTTCTAGAGACCCAAGCAAAGTTCTGCTACGTTTCTGTTAAGTCTGGAACTAAGTTACTGAACTTTAAACTGAGCTTTACTAGCTAACACAGTTTCTTAAGGCACTTAAAATGCATTTCTACTTATTTAAAACTACAACTTGCACTTAAACCTACACTCCTACTTCACATCTGTGTGGCTTAATATATCCTAATTTCTCTGAAGGCTTTAATTCAACCCCTGCACTCACCTCTCTCTCTGAGGAACTCAGAGAGGCTCACATTCCAACAGTTTGGGATGGAAGGGACCTTAGAGATCAGCTGATCCCATCTCCTGCCATGGGCAGGGACACCTTCCCCTAGTCCAGGTAGCTCCAAACCCCATCCAGCTTGGCCTTGGCTCGTTATTCCCTATAGGAATATAGGGGATGGCTCACTATTCCCTATAGGAATATAGGGAATGGCTCATTTTCCCCTATAGGAATATAGGGAATGGATAATTTTTCCCTACAGGAATGGCTCGCTATTCCCTATAGGAATATACGGAATGGCTCATTTTTCCCTATAGGAATATAGCAGATGGCTTATTATTCCCTATAGGAATGGCTCATTTTTCCATATAGGAATATAGGGAATGGCTCATTATTCCCTATAGGAATGGCTCATTTTTCCCTATAGGAATGTAGGGGATGGCTCATTATTCCCTATAGGAATACAGGGAATGGCTCATTATTCCCTATAGGAATGGCTCATTTTTCCCTATAGGAATGTAGGGGATGGCTCATTATTCCCTATAGGAATGGCTCATTTTTCCCTATAGGAATGTAGGGGATGTCTCATTATTCCCTATAGGAATGGCTCATTTTTCCCTACAGGAATGTAGGGGATGGCTCACTATTCCCTATAGGAATGGCTCATTTTTCCATATAGGAATATAGGGGATGGCTCATTATTCCCTAACAGCTGCCTGCTCCTGAGCCCTTTCCATCCTCCCTGTGCTGCTCCAGAGGCCAGGTGCCTCCAGCACTGATCCCTGCTGGAATCCCTCTGACCCCCAGAGGAGCCTGCCCAGGACTGGAGGCAATAGTTTGGATTTTTCCAGAGGTGGAATGGATTGGAGCTCATCAGGTTAAAGGCACATCCCAAAGAGTGAAACCCTCAGATCCCAGAGCCTGAGGACTCAGCACAGGCACAGTTAGGCATCAAATTCACAAGAATTGGGCATTTCACATTTTTCCCCAAATAAATCTTCATTAAAAGGAAATGCAAAATCACTGAGTTTTTGAATCCTTCAGCAGATGGGAAGAATTAGTTCTGATTTTCAGATCCCCTCTTTGGAATCTCTTTGAAAGCCATTTATCATCACAGTGAAGGTCTGGGTTGTTGTTAAAACCTTCTCCTGCCACAGAAAACCCTGACAGGAAATGGGAGTGAGAAGTTTCAGATGAGCCAAACAAACAGGGTGCAACACCACCCTGTGACAACGAAAGTCACCAAGTGCATTGGCTGTGAAACCAAATACAGTATTTGCCATGATTATTTAAATGTCTTAATGAAGTTGAGAAGCAAACCCTGCAGTTTGGCTTCACTGATTTCACCAGTGTCCCCAGTTTAATTGAGTTTTCAACCGATCTTCCCAATTTCAGTGCAAATTAGGGCCCAGCATTTTGTAAAAAATGGGCATTAAAGTCTCTTGGTTGTCTCAAAATGCATTCGCCAACCTGGCAGAGCCTTTCAAGAATGGGTTTTTGTCACATGCAAACTACTTAAAATAAAAATTATTTACTCTGTAAAGGCCTTCCCCAACCAATATGACTCCATAAATGACACCCTCTAAATGATGAAGATATATTTAGATTTTCTTAAGCACTGGGACACTAGAAAATATCAATGTTTAGGCTCTGTAGAGGGTTTACCTGTTTTTAATACACTGTATCAACAAGGAACATTCAGTCCATAGATATTATTGAATATACAGATATTACTGAATGGAAGTATTTAAAAACACAACCATTTTATGCAGGTTATTCATATAATTATAATTTATCTTCACAGTAACAAAAACAGATAGAAAGATGGTATAACCTACCATTAAAGAATTTGCATAAAAATGTATTTTAGATCATAATTCCACTATGGATGTACCATTCTTCATACAAAATTATACATTAATGTTTAAACACATTGAAAGGTATTGATCAGAGACATTTTTATGAAGAATTCCCCATGAGCACAGAATGCTAATCACAGCAACCACTGTAAAACTCTAATTTACTGGAAACAATTCCAAGAGATGGATGAAAGAGCCCAAGAATAAAACCTAAAGTCATAGCAGGGCTTAAAAAATCTGGGTCACATGGCCAGTGCTAAGGACTGGAGGAACAGCAGGGAAAGGAGCCTCGAGAAATCCACAGCAAAGCATTGGAAGAATTCATTTAAATGAATAATCTGATTTTGAACTTGGCAAAATTAAACAGCAACAATAAATTCATGATAAAATGATCTGTACTGAGCATATGGAAATGGACTTACACAGTAACTACAGAATTTGGGGTTTTTTTTGATTCCATGCACATCCCTAACAATAAACTTCCCAAAAAGTTGCAGGAATCCAGTGGTGGCTTTATTTCAGGGGGAGACACATCTGTTTTTTCAGAGCCTTTTGCTGTCTCCTTCCTTTGTGAGCTTCCTATTTACATAACAAATCTGCGCTAAAAGATTAAAAAAATCCTGTCCCCATCTAATCTCTCCAGATACAAACAATATTCTTACAACTACAGTATTTGGAGGATCTAAAATTAAAGATACTTTTTGTGAGTAAACATAAAAAATACCAAAATCTGTTATTCCTGTACGAGCAACAAACTGAACTTTTTAATTGTGTGCTGTCACAAATGAGTAAAAAAGAGGGTGGCAGGCAGCCAGTTCTCTTTTTACTTTAGCTTTTAAATGCATTTCTTCTAAATCAAACAACTTGATTATTGGCTGTTTCTTATGTTATTTTTCTCATTTACTCTGTGGCATAACTGAAAACCTCTCCTCCCAACCAGTTAATTCCAAATTAGAGCCATGAGCTCCATGCTGGAAAATAACAGCAGCAGCTTTTGTTTGGGAGCATCCAGTTCTGTCTGATTTTCTTTACAGTGTTTGTTATTTTGTTAAGGGAAAAAGTCACACAAAATTATAATTATTAATTGCATTGTCTTTCATTTCAGAGAAAACAGAGAACCCCAGACTGGTTTGGGTGGGAATGTGTGGGAATCAGAAAAATAGAAACTTCCAGAGACACTGAGGAGTTTGATCTGCAACCTTAGATTGATGTAAAAATACAATACACAGACATTGAGCAGAAAAACCATAAACTTATATTTCTATAGTTGTAAGAACAAATATACCTTAAGTGAGAAACTATTGATAAGATGGTGAAGGGTTTATAATGTAGGGGTGTGGCTGTATAGACAATTACAGTAATTGTAATTGCAATTAAGCAAGCTAGGAGTTTGGGAGTTGTAATAGAAGTATAGATATGTGTATATATATATATATATATATACACACATATACACAGTTGTAATAGAAGTATAGATATGTATATATATAGATATAGATATAGATATAGATATAGATATAGATATACACACACATATACACAGTTGTAATAGAAGTATAGATATGTATACATATATATAGATATAGATATAGATATATATACACACATATACATAGGTGTAATAGAAGATATATGTATATATACACACATATATGTAGGTGTACCAAAGTAACAAAAACTCATTATATGGAATATATATGGAACCCATTTTGTTCCATTATATGGAATAAAAATATCCACAATGCCGTAAAAATAAGTACAAGTAATAGCTTAAAAAACCAAAATACACCCTGTAACAACTGTTCATTGAACTAGAAAGTTATATATTACCTTGTAACAAAAAAATCTTATAACTACTTTAAACTATAACCAACTACTCTAAAATCCCACAACCTCTAGGACTACCATGATAACAGGAAGGGAAATAAATCCCATAAATCCCATCCCACACCTTCCACTGTGCCAGGGTGCTCCAAGCCCTGTCCAACCCAGCCTTGGACACTCCAGGAATCCCCAAATTCAGAAAGAGAGGCAGAGAGAGAATTCACCCACCTGAAATCAGGAAGACTGGTGGGTGTAATCCTTTAGGATTTGGTGCTTCTGGGAACTTTTGGGAAGAATTAGAGAAGTGCTGTTTCTTCAAGTCTTTGTGGTTTTTGCCCGTTTTGTTGTGATAAAGCCTCTTCTTCCTGCAATAAAATAGATGTTTTGCTAAAGGGGGATTTGCAGAAAGGGAAATTGTTCCTAAATTCCCTCTGGAAGGATCTCTGACTTCACTGCCCATGCACACAGAAGCAGGAGAGCTCCCCACAGTCCAGGTCTGGCTGCATCCTCCCCTGCTTTACACTTGTAGAGATTTTAGGGCTGTAAAAACAGAGCCCACACAGCTGGAGAATGGAGGAAAAGACTTTAAAAAGAGATATTCTTGAGAAGATCCACCACCAAATTTCAGAGAACTAAAATAGCAAAAAGACGCCCAGTTTTGTTTATTTATACACACATCTCTTTTTATATACACTCACACACATGGACATTTCTATAAATTAATATAACAACCCCCAAAGTAGTTTAGAACCATTGAAAGTAGGTTACAGACTTGCAGACTTTTTTTTTTTTTCCCAAATGCCTTGTAGATTTTCCCCCTAAACCAAGCAGAATCCTGTGACTTGAACAAGCGATGGCAAATCATGACCTCGGTCTAAGCACGGCCTTATATTTAATTTTATTCCTATAAGCAGCATAAAAAGTGGGTGAAAATATGAAAATACATATTATATACATGATTATGCTTGGAGTAAGCACAGGGCTCACAGGATTTAAAGGTTTCCCCAATTCAGACTCAATTCAGGCCTGGCCTAAATCAGGCTCTGCTGTCTCCTTGGCAGAAAGCCTGAAAACTCTGATTTTTTCCTTACTCCTCAATTTCCCTGGAGTTTTAGGGAGTTCCCAAAGGGGGAATTGCTGAGGTGTAGTCCCTCACTCTGTCAGAGGGCACAACTCACGCCTGTGCTCCTGCTCCCTGAGTCCCTCCTGGATCAGCCCAGGATTTGTGTATTTCTCTGGATTAGTCTTAACCCAGATCCTCCCCTAATCCCCGTGGCTGCAGGAATGCTTGGGCTGGAGCAGCAAGGGGTGGCACATGGACAGCAAGGAGAAATTCCAAGTGGAAAAAGCAGCAGGCACTTGGAGAAATGCAGGATGTTTGCTCTTTTTATTTCTGAAAATCTCTGCTGTGTTCATGGGAATATCTCAGTGTATTTGTGGGTTAAATAAAAATAATGTTTATTTATTTACAGCTTCCTAATTCTAAATTTTAAGTGTTACAACGCCACAGAGCAAGGGAAATGTCTAAAAAAATCTGGATACCTGGCTATTGTTGGCAACAATAATCCTGCTTCCATACTGATTAGAATTCCCATCTATTATCTGAGTATTTGCTTGACATGGCATGTGGAGAAAATGAAGTTAAAGCAGAACAGATGGCAGAAGGAAAAGGAGAAGCAGCTATCCCACCTTCCAAGGCTACCTTTGCAGGAACATATGGCCTTTCCTGGGCTTGTGTATGACAACAAGTTGGCCAGATGAACAGAACTTCAGAAAATGAACTGTAACTGCCTAACAACACCATGGAGCACGTGAACAGCGTGAGAGCTCAAAGGAACACCCAAAACCAGGCAGGTCTTGCTGAGAAGTTAATTCAGCAATCAGCTGGAAGGCCAACAAACCATCACATTTCTGTGAATTCTGTGATCCATTGTTATAAATACACTGCTACATTTCCTTTATGTATGTGATATATACATAAGGCTAAGCTACTGACATGTTTACTTTCCAAATGTGATATATAGATATAAGGAACATTTTTCAGAGGTTTGGCAATGCTGTCATTTGAGTGGTTGTTGCTTTGAGCACACAAGGTGTAAGAAGGGATATTATCTGGTTTTTTGTGTCTCCAGTTCCAGGAAAAAAAAAATTAAAAAAAGGAGTTTTAATTTGCAAGAGGAAAAAATATCAGCCATCAGTTGAGTCAATATCTCAATCCTGTAAATCCTGAGTAGCTGATACCTCTCCCTGCAGTTTGGACAGTCTCCACATCTTGATGAAGTTCATACTCAAGATTTAAACCTGTAAAGGCTGGAGAACAAAGGTCTCTTCAACAATCACACGTCCCAATTTACTTCAGTTTTCTCAAAACAACTTAGAATTAAATCTGATGAATAATTTACAAATTATTTTCATTCATCTGTAACACAGCATTTTGAAAACTTCATTTGTTTCCCTCAGCCCCTTTGCATACCTGGTGTACAAGCACTGCTGTTTTCTGGCTCACAATGGAAATGTAATCAACTTTTCTCCTTCACTGATCTTTAATTTAATATAGAGATAACTGAGAAACTGATGAGAGTGGAGAAGATAAACAAAGAATCTGAGGTCTGTATAATGCCAATTTGCCTTTCCTCCTATTTCTCCTATGCTGCTAAAAGTACAAAAAAATGAATTGGTAAAAAATCAGTTGTTATTACTCCATAGCCACAAATAATTGATTTTTTAACCCCAGAATCCCAGAATGTTTGGGTTGGAAGGGACCTGAAATTCCATCCAGCCCCATCCCCTTCCCCAGTGCCACCTTCCATGGGTCAGGGTGCTCAGGTTCTCTATTCAAGTATTTCTACTTTAGCCTTATCATAGGAAATATAAATATCCCCCAAAAAGTGAAGATATGTGGTAAAACAACCTAAACAAGAGAATCAATTGTCACATTTGTCTCCCAGCCCAGTGTCCACTCTTTCCTCCTGCCCTCCTTGCTGCTCCCACACTGCTGGTGACACTGAGCAGGCTGCCCTGGAGCAGGGGCTGGGCAGAGTCCCAGAATAAAGCAGGGATTCATTCCAAGCATCTCCTCCATGGATCCACCTTGGGCAGCACCAGAGCCCAGCCAGGGCTGCACCCAAGATGAACCAAAATGGCCCCAAAATGCACCAGCGCTCCCGGGCTCTGTCCCTGGGATCAGTTCTGCTCCATTTGCACCTTGCAGTTCATTGTCCCATTCCAGCTTTAACCCCTGCAGTCCCACCCTGCTTGTTTTTCTCTCTCCAGCCCATGGGGTTTGTGCTCTTGGGCTGAGATTTGGCTCATTTGTCCTTGGTGCCCAGCTGGAGCAGGAATTGTTTTGTCTCCCTGCTCTGTGCACAGAGCTCACCATCCCTTAAACATTGTCCCTTTTACACTAAAGCAGCACAGAGCCTGAAACATTGAAAAGCCAAACCTGAGGCATCAAGGGAACACATCCTCCATAGGAAAAGTTAACTCAACCCACCAGAATATCTTCATTTCTATCTCCTAACTCAGATTATTTTATATAAATACATTTCTGTTGACCCCAAGGTCAGAACTTTTCCCTTTTCTCCACAAGGTGCACAACTCCACCAATGTGACGGTGTTCACAGGGGTCCCAGGATGAGGGAAGAGATGAGGATCTGACTCCATGTTTCAGAAGGCTGATTGATTATTTTATGATATATGTTATATTAAAACTATACTAAAAGAATAGAAGGAAGGATTTCATCAGAAGGCTAACTAAGAATGGAATGGAATGCTAATAAAATCTTGTGACTGACCAGAGAGTCTGAGCCAGCTGACTGTGATTGGCCATTAATTAGAAACAACCACATGGACCAATCCCAGATGCACCTGTTGCATTCCACAGCACAGATAATCATTGGGTACATTTTGTTCCTGTTGCATTCCACAGCAGCAGATAACCATTGGGTACATTTTGTTCCTGTTGCATCCCACATCAGCAGATAACCATTGGGTACATTTTGCTCCTGAGGCCTCTCAGCTTCTCAGGAGAAAAGATCCTAAGGAAAGGATTTTCCATAAAATGTGTCTGTGACACACCAAGACCTGGATAAACACACCCACAGCATGAGGAGAAGAAAAGGATACCTGGACTTCCAGAGGAATCTCTTCTCCCAACTCCAAACTCATTAGGAGAGAAGAAATTCCATGCAGGAAGCACACCAACAGTTTATATTTTTGCCTCATGACAATTTATCATCACATAATAAAGTGTCTTCTTTTAGACATGACATTATGCCATTGTTTAAAATTAAATCCTTCCCCAAAGAAAATAACATAAACTTCTCTAAACTCTGTTACTTTTTACTTCAAAATTCTTGGCGCAAATCTCCATAACTGGCAAATCTTGATTATTTTAAACTCTCTTGCAGGGCAGATGCTGCCATGGAGCAGAGAGGAGACTCTGCTCTGGATTCAGGCTCCAACTGGAATTATCCTGAAGCTGGAGAGGATGAGAAAATTCCCAATGAATTTTCACAAAGAAGGAATTCCGTTCCAGTTCCATCCCTGCCTGCTCTGTCCTTGTCACTCCACTCCCTCCAAGCAGTTCTTCCAAAGTGATGCTGCTAATTAGCAGAACTAATTGCCCAATGCATTGATAAAAGTATCAGGAAATTATCTGAATAATCCCCAGGCCCAGGGCTCCTCCAGCAGAATTCAGTTTCTGGAATTCTGATTCTATTCTCGCTCAGGTTAATGGATGGTTCCCCAGTGAGTTTAATGTAATTCACACTGGATCACTCCTGAGTCTATATTTATATAAAAATGCCCTACTATTTCAATCTGTTTGATCATTTTAAAAATATCTCTCTTATTTATTCAGAAATAGAGCTCAAAATTCTATCAAAATTTAGCCCAGGACCGAATGAGTTTTCAGAAAGCTTTGAGAGATTTTATGAAGTCTGGTTTTAAGGTATGGAACTAAATAATCAAATATTCCTCTGATTTTTAGAAATATGGATCACAACAGCACTAAGGCCGAAGAGAAATATTAAATATTATTAATGACAAATGTACCAAATGTCACTGGGGAAAAGCACAGTAAAAACAAGGATTTAAAGGTGTCAAGTGTTTGACAGCAAATCATCAACAGGAATAACTGAATTCCAGATTGTTAAAGTTATATTGGAGGACTTTCACATCAGCAGAGCACACAAAGGAAAAGGATCTGAGAACAAGACTTTCAGTAGCAGTCAACAGACAACTTGGTTAAACCTCAATTTGCTTTTTTATTTCATTATTTTATATTAAGTTTTCTCTATGACTAAAAAATTCCCCTTTCAAGCTAAAGGAACTTCTAATATACAAGAAGTTGAACAATTTTAAATGCCTCGCTTAAGTTAGCTTAAGAATTAAATTATATTAATTTAATAATTAAAATAATTAAAATATTAGATTAGTAAGTATAATAACAATAATTTAATAATTAAAATATAAGTGCAATAACATTACAGCCTTACCATTTTGTATGGTTCTAGGAACAGGGAACTGCAAAATGTCAATTTAATGACTGAATTTTTCCTCCTTCACAGAAACCACAATTAAAGTGTCCCAGTTCCTTCATTCTCAGCCTGTTTTTTGCACTTTCTGGCTTCAGGTGTAACAAAAAATGGAAGTTTCTGACCCCTGAAGCTTTTGTTTCCTCTCCTGTACCTGCAAACTTCCCTAATTCAAAGGTCTGGCAGGAAGGGGTTAAAGGGAGCTTCCAGATGAGAGACTCCATCTCCCAAGGAGAGGCTGAGACAGAGAGAAAAACTTGAAATTCCCCCAGAATTGATGTTTAGTTTTATTTTTTCTTTTAGTTGGGGTTGGGATTAAATGTGTGAGATTGTATCTTTTGTTTGGATGTAGATGTTTATTAGTTTTTATTTATATTACAGTTTTATAAACTGTGAGTTCTATAGTATTTTATGTTAACAAACGAAAAAATGGAGTTGTATTTTTTAATAAGGATTTTAAGGATAAATTGTTTAATTAAGAAATTATACTTACATTATTTTTATTTTAGCTTAATAATTAATTATTTGTGGTTTGTAATGGGGACTTTTAAATTTAATTATATAATACTATTTAAACTTATGAAGAAGGAGGACTAGTTTTTATTTTACAACTTTTGTTTTATAGATATATTACTATATTTTGACACTTTAAATTTTATGTTTTCTACTATGTGATATTACACATTTCTATTTAAATGACATATTTGTAATTTTAGTTTTACTGTTTAATTTTGGAAGTTCTTTCAATGGCTTTAGCTTGAATGTAGTGTTTTCTTGAATGTCGTGTCTGTTAACACAGAAAGTCTAAAATTCTGAGTGACCAGACACAGAGTGACATCAGGCTGGAACTGCTGGACAATCAGATCCTGCGGCACCACCGCTGTGGGAGAGGAGAAGATTCCTCCTCCATCCAAGAGCTCAGCAGCAATGGTGAGCTGAGGGTGAGGATCCTTCAGCTTCCTGCTGATGCCTTCAGAAGGGTGTCCTAAGCTGGGCAGAGTCCCAGAATAAAGCAGGGATTCATTCCAAGCATCTCCTCCATGGATCCACCTTGGGCAGCACCAGAGCCCAGCCAGGGCTGCACCCAAGATGAACCAAAATGGCCCCAAAATGCACCAGCGCTCCCAGGCTCTGTCCCTGGGATCAGTTCTGCTCCATTTGCATCTTGCAGTTCATTGTCCCATCCCAGCTTTAGCCCCTGCAGTCCCACCCTGCTTGTTTTTCTCTCTCCAGCCCACGGGGTTTGTGCTCCTGGGCTGAGATTTGGCTCATTTGTCCTTGGTGCCCAGCTGGAGCAGGAATTGTTTTGTCTCCCTGCTCTGTGCACAGAGCTCAGCATCCCTTAAACATTATCCCTTTTACACCAAAGCAGCACAGAGCCTGAAACATAGAAAAGATAAACCTGAGGCATCACTGCAAAGCTGAGTTCAGCCTGGCAGCTTTGAGAGAACTCTTCCCAAATTCTGGGCAGCAGCCTTGGTGTGATGTGTAACAAGCTGGACATGCCAGGTTCAGGTAGTTGGATGTGATCTGCCAGGACCTTGAGGGGCAGGAACACTGGGAATGTCACCCAAGTATTGGGATCTGTATTGGGATCTGTCTTCCACACCAGAAAACAGAAATACAACATCTGGACATGGCTTCACCCAGAAACTTCTATCTTACCTTATGACCCCTGTGAGCTGCTGCTCCTCCAATCAGCCTTTCCTGTATTTCAGAATTTTTGGGCTCTGTTTTTTGAGCAGATCCAAACCAAGCCAAATTTAAAGGATCTGAATGGTCCCATCACCTTGAAAAAGTTCAAGGCTGAAAGTAATTCCATGCACAAAGAACTTGGTGGGATTTTAAAAGCACCTTTCAAGTGATGGCAGCACTGTGCCAGGGGAGAAAACTTCAATCTGCTTTGCTGGAATGTGTGAATGCGCAAAAGTGGCAACCAAACCTAAACAAAACTGGGACCTAAAATAACCTCAAACTGGAATTCTACTTTCCCCCCTTCTTTGGATGAATGTGATCAGCAAGTGTGAGGAGCAGGACCTTCATTTGAGCATCCAAAGTCTTAGGGAATGCCAGCAAAACGTGGTTTTGAGCATAAAGACAAAATGAAGCCATTCTGCAAATGGCACCAGAGCACAGAAAATGCCTATTTTAGCTCCTGCTCAGTTGCAGAGAACAGATGGAAACATTTCGTTTGGACAACAAGAATTATTCCTTGAAAATGCAGTATTTCTCCCTAATATCAAGATAGCCTGAAAACCAGTAAGAGCATCTTTAATTTTCCATGAACTGAGATCTGTGCACCTGTTGGGGCTCTTTTAACATCATCAGTTATCAGATTTTACATCAGGTGAGTTTCCTGCTCCGTGGCACCATCCAAAGCTTTTAGCAGGCTCATAATATATAATATATGATATATATGATATATGATATATGACATATGATACATAATATATAACTTATAACACATAACACATAATATATAACACATAACAATATATAATATATAATATATAATACATAATACATAATATATAATATATAATATATAATATATAATATATAATATATAATATATAATATATAATATATAATATATAATAGAATAGAGACTATATTATAGATAAATAATTATAATGATGACGATGGTGATATTATTATTATTATTATTATTATTATTATTATTATTATTATTATTATTATTATTATTATTATTATTATTATTATTATTATTATTCCTATTATTTTGATACTCTTTCATTAGCAGCTTCAAATAACAGTGCCCAGGTCCTTGCAGGTAACAGTTAACTGGTACTAGTGGAAGGACTGAATTAGTAAATCTCAAGTAAGGTTACAAAGAGTCAACACAAGGCAGATACAGGCTCCTGAATGATTTCTTTTCTGAACTATAACCATGTCCTCTGCTTAACCACCAGAATTAAGAATCTGCTCGTGCAGGCAGATGCTCACTTTGCATACTAGGGCTTCACTACAAAGCGGTGTAAACTTGCTCAATGTAAGAATTTATCCTAAAACACACCTGAAAATGTTTTGGATGGACACACCAAATAATTTGGCTTTTAGGGCTGCAGGTCAGCCCAACTGAGCACATGATGGTAAACACAGGAGGGTAAAAAAGTTTATTCCTCAGCCCCTTCAAGTGTTTTAGGCAGCAGATAAAAATGAGCAGCTAAAATCAAGGTTTTTCCCTAAGAGACTTTTGGTTTGTTTGTCCAAAGTAACATTAAATACAGAAAACATGAATTCACCTGCAATAACCCTGTCCTCTCCCATTCTCCAAATTATCATCAAGGGCTATTATTGTACCTATTTCCCACAATATTTTACATCAGTGGTTCTCCCCACTCGATGGAACTACATCACTATGGCACAACTGATGTGACAGCACAAACATCCCTTCTGCTTTGTTAATTGAATTAATTGCCTTGGTCCAAACCCCAAACCCACACCAAGCTCGAAATCTGTTGCAAGCACACCCTGAATGGCAGCCTGGGCTTTGCAGAACAAGTCTCAAAGCCTGGCACAGGGTGCCAGAGCAGCTGTGGCTGCCCCTGTGCTGCTACCCTGGGAATTTCAGCCTTTCTGTGCTGGCAGGCACTGACCCCCAGGAGAACACTGCATTGACCTGAGGCTGTGGGGAAGCTTCCAAAATGGAATGGTGGAACTGGGATTGTGGGTGTGCAGTTTGGATAGAAGTGTGTGATATCACAGGGGGGGAAACTCAGAGTTTCAGGGTTTAGAATACAGGAATAGATAGAGAGCAAGGTGGAGGGTTTGGGGTGGAGGCTGCTCCTTCTTCACCTTCTTCTTTCTAGATTTAGGTGGTTTTGTGCAATTGGATAAAAATGTCCACATCACAACATATGAGTAGTTAGTTATTAAGTAAAAATAATGTAGGTGTCATTTCTTAACTGAACAGTTTATCCTTAAAAGTCCTTCTAGAGAGAGATACAGCTCCATTTCTACCCTGTTAGAATGAAGTGCTGCAGAACTCACACTCTATGATACAATAAAATAAATAAGAACTAATAAACATGAGTCCAAACAAAAAAATACCATCTCACCATTTAATCCCAACCTTAACAAATAAGAAACAAAAGAATCAACATTAGTGGTGTGAGGGTTCCCTGCATCTCTGGAAGTGCCCAAGGCCAGGCTAGAAGGGGCCTGGAGTAGCCTGGGACAGTGAAAGGTGTCCCTGCCAGAATTGGGATGGATTGGGATTTAAGGTTCTCCAAACCCAAACCATCCTGTGATTCCACGAATTTCTGTACAATTCTGTACAATTTCTGCACCTCTGGATAAATTCTGCCAGCAAGTTTGATAAAAATCCATTTTTGTAGCTCCTTTTCCAGCTGCTCTTCCTGAATACAGAAGACATAAAACCAATAAAGAGGAACAGAATCTTGTTTTAACATTTACTTTGAAATTTTTGTGAGATCAGCACCAGGAGATGATTTGGGAAGGGCCATGGATGTAACCAGGGGTGTGGAGTCATCCTAAGAACACATCCAACACACCTGCAAAGATCTTCCCAGCCCAAAATGATTGCACACACAGGCAGGGACTTGAGAGAAGATTTTGGAGAAGCTGAGCCAAGCTGAAAAGTCTCTTCACACAGAATTGAAAATTGTTTTTAAAATTTCCCACTCTTCAAGAGTAACACTCTAAAAAACTTAATCCATGAAGCTTTTTGGAACTACAGCAAGATAATTTAACACGTTGTGCTGCTCTGAAGTTGAGGTCACACATTCTGCCATCATGTTGTGCATGAATTTTGATTTCCCTCAGCATGATGGTATTTGTCATTCATGGAATCATCTCAGGTTAAGGCAAATGGTGAAATGTTGCATCAGGTTGTATTTTAATAACTGGAATCGAGGATTTCAGGTATTTTGTGCTGTTGCAAAGGCACCATGTGTACATTTACATGCAGTGACTGTTGTATCCAAGGAAAAGCCACTCAGTGATTTACAGCCACGGCACTCAAGCACAATTATCAGCTTTGAAACCCATCAATTTGATTTTTTTTCCCCCTTTCTTTCTTGCTTTTAGCTGGCACTAGCACAAGGAGTTCTGGCATAGACTGTTTTCAGTTTGTACACATTTCAAACCAGCGCTGATTTCCTGGGACAGAGGATTCAGAATTGCCACATTCCCTTTAACTGAGCAGGATTTGCAATAGTAAAAGATTTCTTGTACTTTTAACTGTTGGGCTTCCAGCACTCAAAGCAAGGCTCATTTTCTTTTTCCAATAGAAAGTGACTTTTTCTTTCTCAAACCAATGGAAAATCTAACAGGGCCAATGTGTCTTCCTCCCCCTTTTTAAATTTATTTAAATTTAATAAAGTGCCAGGGATATAACTTAACTCCAGGCTTAGTTTTTGTTTTTTGGAAGGGACAGAAAGGAACAAGAATCTCATTTATTTTTGGCAGCTTCTGGTGTTAATATCAACACAATTTAACATATTCTTCTATTTTTTAGGCAAAAAGTCATATTGCTACTCAGGTGCATTCCCAGAGATGCCAGAGAACTTTCTGGAATGTGAATTGTGAAGCTATCAGCTACTAAACTTCTTTCTGGACGTGTTCTCTGGCACACTTCAAACCCTGCTGTTTTTAACCACCTAATGAGTGATTCCTTCAGAGATGATCCTCCTGGAAAATCCCTGTTGGGAGCCTTGGCACCTTCCCTGGGAGGGTGGGGAGGGGCTGGGCTGGGATTGCCAGAGCAGCTGGGGCTGCCCCTGGATCCCTGGCAGTGCCCAAGGCCAGGCTGGAGCCCCCTGGCACAGTGGGAGGTGTCCCTGCTGCCCATGGATTGGGATGATTCAATGTCCTTTCCATGCCAAGCCAGCCCATGATCCCATGGCAATGTGGGATGTGAAGCTTTGGGAATCCCTGCCCAGCCCCTGCCGGCTCCCGTTGGTTTCCTGCTCCCAAACACCCCCACAGAACTTGCCAGGGAAGGGAAACCTCCAGGGGAGCCAGCAGGCAGCAGCACAGCCCAGGGTGACCCCAAGGGAGGTCGGGGACACGAGGAGAGCTCTGCTCCCACATCCCACATCCCTCAAGCTGGTTTTTTCTGATGAAACAACAGCAGCTGAGGAGACAGTTTGGCTCCTTCAGTCCTGTAGCCCTGTCAGAATCCATCCACAGGTACCACATGTGACACCTACTGAAATTAAATCACCCTAATTAGGCAGCCAGCAGGCCCTCCCACTCGTTATTGGGTGCTTAGGAAATGTCAAAAGCAAAAAAAAAACCATCCAGGCCCTGGAGATCACCAACCTCTGCATTTCAACCACACCAAGACCACGCCTTGGAGTGAAAAGGAAAGAAAATCCAAGTTTTTCTAATGTTCAAAGGGTGCCTTGAAGGTGTCACAGGTTTTCAGCTATTGCAGTGCATTTTCTTTAGAAGCACAGATCAGGTTTTTGGTTTATTGTATTATTTACTTTCTAGTCTTGAAAGCATCAACTCAGCATTCTGAGCTTTCAAAAATATTCTGTTTTCTTCTACTGTCAGGCCTTGAGCTGCTGTGGACAAGGACAAACTCCAGATCCATTTGGATAAATCCAGATATGCCACAGGTTGTCCCACCACTCACTTTTGTTGTCCAAACCCTGAATTTGATAATTTATTAAACTTAAATCATCAAGTTGCAGATGTTACACCAAGATTCACTGATAGAAGAATTCATGCTTATTTTCTCTAGACCTTCACAAGAAAACCTCATCAGGAATACCTTCAATATTTCTTAAAAATCTTATTTTTTTACCTTTTATTGGAGCTATAGAATTATGGAAATGAACAGCAGGGATGGCTTCAGCATTGACAGTGTTTCTAGATGAGTTCAAAGACAGGTAAGAAGAAATTTAACTGGTTTGGAATCTCTGTCCTAGAGCTCATCTTGCAAAACCTGAGTTACCTAAATGTCTGAAAAGCAGAAGGGTCAGGAATTGGGATGAGAGCCCCTTCCAGAATGCAGGAATGGAACACTGAAATTCAGGAATGGAGCACTGAAATTCAGGAATGGTGCAACGAAATTCAGGAATGGTGCAATGAAATTCAGGAATGGAACAGTGAAATTCAGGAACAGGACACTGAAATTCAGGAATAGAACAGTGAAATTCAGGAATAGGACACTGAAATTCAGGAATAGAACACTGAAATTCAGGAATAGGACACTGAAATTCAGGAATGGAACACTGAAATTCAGTCATTACATTGCTGTGTTTGTGATTCTGTGATTTGAGCATGTAACTGAAATGCTTTTTCAGCTCTGCCATCAAGAATCAGGACTCCAGGATTCAGCAATTCCAGCTGGACAATCCTCAATCTGTCTGCTTTAAAATCACCTTTTTACCATCACTAAATCACATTTAATTCACTGCTAGAACACACAGTTCAATCCTAGATTCGTATTTTATAAATTCCTATTTCCACCTAAACAAAAAATTTACCATTGTGTCAGTCCAGCAGATCTTTTCTATGTTGTGGTTTGGGGCTTTTTTCCTCCCTTTTGAAAATTGTTTTTAAAATTTCCCACTCTTGAAGAGTAACACCCTAAAAAACTTAATCCATGAAGCTTTTTGGAACTACAGCAAGAATATTTCCCATTGTTGTAGATATTCCATGAACTTGAATCTAAGCTAGAATTTACTCCAAGGAGCACAGCCCTGCTATTCTCCTTGAGAAGGAAGAGTCTGTAATCCTTGCAAGCTCTCCTTGCCCCCCTTCCCTTCATCCCCCTTTTCAAGTTCACTTCCCAGGCTGAGGGGCTAAACTGCTTTCAGCTTCTTACATCCTTCTGGATTTAGGGATTGATCACAGAGGGGGAAGCCAGACCCTTCTTTCCTTCCAGCCTGCAATGTAATCCCCCTGACCTGAACCCAAAAATCACTCATGGTTTTAGCTCTTCCTCCAGAATTTCTGCACAGTGGGAGAGGACAGGCAGTGCTGGAATTCTGTCACTCCATACCTGGAGTACAGGCTCTCAATGCACAGAAATGCCATTTGAACTCCCTCACAATTTGGTGTGTAACTGTTTCTTTGGGACACCACAAGCCTCACCTTAACAAATGTTTCAGCCTCTGAAAAAATCTCTGTTTAAAACCTACCACATGGTGTGTGTCAGTAATTTAGGGGATAAAAACCAAGGCACATCAGGAGTGCAGCTAAAAACACAGCACTTTATAAATCAAATTTATGCCACAGAGCCAGAGCTGGAGGACACTGGGCTGTGCTCCTCAGCTCCCTGCTTGGGAGATCACTCACACACAAATGCCTTGCACAAACTTTTCCCAACTGGGTTCATTTTTCCTTTCTGCAAGAAGTGCAAGAAAAGGCTGAAGCACAAGCACAGCTGAGGGAGGGGCACAAGGAATAATAAACTGCAACAACAAGAAGCAAAAATACAGTTAGGCAGGATTTAGTATGTATAAACCACAGAAAATAGCTCAGTCCAGATCACAGAATGGTGAAAGTTGGAAAAGATTTCTAAGATCATCCAGATAAGAGGCAGAAGAGGAGGAATTTTATATAAAATGCATTTTGCTGCTATTATGGGTAATTAATATGGAAACAGTTTTCTGGGTGCTGTACTGAGCTCAGTGTCAGTGCCAGGCTCTGAAACAAGATCAGGGAGCTGTGAGCAGGGCCTGTGAAAGGCGATAGCCTGGGAGCTGCAGGAAGGCTGGGGACAGGCACTGGGCTGCCCTCTGAAATTCACCCAGTCCCACAGGATCACACCGTGCCACCCTCAGTGTCACCCCTGCATGGGCAGGGACACCTCCCACTGCCCCAGGCTGCTCTGGCAATCCCAGCCCAGCCAGGAATTCCCAGTTCCCAGTGTCCCATCCATCCCTGCCCTCTGGCAGTGGAAGCCATTCCCTGGCTCCTGTCCCTCCATCCCTTGTCCCCAGTCCCTCTCCAGCTCTCCTGGAGCCCTTTTAGGAACTGAAGAGTCACCCCAGAGCCCTTCCTTACTCTTCCTTGGATGCCTAGAGCAGCAAAAGGACCTGTCTGGGGAAGGAAATCAAATCCTGCAAGGAGCAGATCCAGAGATGTCAGACACAATCACACAAGCCATGCCCTCACTCCCATCTTCACTCCAGGACAGGTTTCCCAAAAAGTATTCCTGGTTTGAAGGATTTTCTCATGGATGAGGTACACTCCCCTCTTCACAAAAGTACTCAAATATTGATGCCTCAGGTTTAGCTTTTCTATTTTTCAGGCTCTGTGCTGCTTTAGTGTAAAAGGGACAATGTTTAAGGGATGCTGAGCTCTGTGCACAGAGTAGGGAGACAAAACAATTCCTGCTCCAGCTGGGCACCAAGGACAAATGAGCCAAATCTCAGCCCCAAGAGCACAAACCCCGTGGGCTGGAGAGAGAAAAACAAGCAGGGTGGGACTGCAGGGGCTAAAGCTGGGATGGGACAATGAACTGCAAGGTGCAAATGGAGCAGAACTGATCCCAGGGACAGAGCCCGGGAGCGCTGGTGCATTTTGGGGCCATTTTGGTTCATCTTGGGTGCAGCCCTGGCTGGGCTCTGGTGCTGCCCAAGGTGGATGCATGGAGGAGATGCTTGGAATGAATCCCTGCTTTATTCTGGGACTCTGCCCAGCCCCTGCTCCAGGGCAGCCCCAAGGCATCACTATAACTTTGGGAATTAAACCTGGCTCCCAGAGTGTGTTTTTCCAGGGATCAGGTTTGTGATTCCCATCTCCTGCTCTGGGCTCATCAGCCTGTCCTTATCCCTGTCCCTGCAGCTGCAGCCAGGCTGCTCCTTCATAATTATAAACCATCTTTAAGTGGAATTTTAGCTCCACATTCCTGCAGCCCAAATCAAAACTATTCATGGAGAATGTGTAATTTTGTATTTTAAATATGTTTAGATGGGACCATCATGATAATCTGAGGGCATTGGCCCTCCAGCAGAAACATCTGTGTCAGGGGACTTGTCCCCTTCTCTGGTCTATTTTTAAAAGCTTGAAATGTATTTTAGATTTTAGATCATCAAGGAAATGCAATTTAAGACGAATCAGAAAAATCAGTTTTATGTACGGACTGGTTTATAACCATAATTTCCACTGAAAAGGCATTAGAAAAAGGCCTTTTAAGTACTAAGAAAGAGAAAAACCAACTGAATTATGGAAAAACATTTGGTAGGAACCCCCAGATTTCATACCCTCGTGCTCAGGAAGGTGCCTGGCTCACCTTTAAACCCTCCCCATCCTTTCCAAGAGAAGACTTTGTGAAAGAGCTGGATTTTACAGGATTTTACAGGGCTGCAGAACAGGGCTACCCACAGCCTTGATAACACTCCTGACATGGAAAAACCAGTCAAATATTGATGATTTGACTTCATTGGTTTTAAGCAGCCTGATTAATAGTTCTTAATCACCTGAATCAGGGATTTGCTAACTTGCTTCACTGGAAGATAAAAGTTTTGTGGTTTCCAGTGAGTTTTGAAGTGACCTTTACAGGAACAAAGCTCTTTCTCTCCCATCAGCACTTCCCAAGAACTGTTTTCCAAGGATCACAGGCAACTGAGTAATAAATATTAACCTGATGCAGGCATGTGCATATCAATGTGACCCAGCACTCAGAGGCAGTGTACTCAGCTTCCTGCACTTCAGGTGGTGTTGTAAGGCAGGCAGGTGTAAAGAAGCCCAGCTGAAGGCTGTGTGTGCTGGGGATACATTGAATTCTGTACTCTGAGAATACAATATCAACTGCAAGCTGCTCCATGAGAACTCCACGGAACACAAAGAGGATCCTCCAGTCGGAACACCCACGTGTCAGACTATTCCTGAGTGCCATTGTGCCTCCTGTCACCTGCTCATTTGCCTGCAGGATCTGTCCTCTGCAAATGTCACTTGCTGCCACTCAAGTGCTGAAATTATGCTGCAGATAAAAAGAAAACTTAAGGGGAAAAAATAATAAATATATATATAGGCCTGAACCAGCATAAATGTCTGCACTGGCAAAGGTATAAAACTTCCAAATAAGAATTAGCAGCATAAAAAAATGGTGTTGGAATTATCTTGAGGAGGTTAAATATACATTATAATACCTATAATATTTATGATTTTCCTCTGTTGCCTTTTATTGAAGGGGCACCTGTGGCCAGGTTTTGCTGTTCCCTCGTTGGGACAGGAATGAACCAAGAATCCACTCCTGGAGCTGCTTCCTGATGAACTTTTTATTGTCAAATCACACAGAGATTCACCCCTGAACTCCCATTTATGTGGTACAGAAACAAGAGCATTTTGTTTTCTAACATCTAAACAACAAGCACCTCAAATAGATTCCTATGCCATGGAAAATTCACTGGGACCTGTGTCCTGAACAGCTTTAGTTCCTGGATTAAGGACTGATCACAAAAGAGGGGATATTTTAATTTTTGATGAGTTTTTCAACAGAAACTTGAGTTCATCTTCCCCTTCCCTGAATTCTGGGCCATTCTGAGAGTGGGGGGAGCTGTTCTGTCCCCACTCTCAGAGTGCCACCAATAAAGTGAGGGTGGATTGGGTTGGGTTAGGGTTGGACTCTGGGACCTTAAAGGTCTTTTCCAGCCCAAATGCGTCCCTGATTCTGAGGTGCCACCTCCAAGAAATGAGATGAATCCTTTCAAGTGATCCAAACTCAGTTTGGGAGGCTGAGCCAAAGCCAACTGCGGCAATTCCTGCCCCACCTTGGTGAGAATCTTCCCCTCTCAGGAATATTTTTCAGGAATGTGGTAAGAAATCAAAAGCACCTTTTTTGTGTGCAGCTTTGGAGAGGAAGAGAGGCTCCTTTCTTCAGAAACTTGCTGTGTTTGATTTTGAAAGCATCCCTGGTTTTAATTTTCAAGCATTTCCCTGGACTAGGATCCTTCTAGGAAAAGGCCAGTTGAGAATCTCAAAAACGATGGTGCCTTCCTAAAGCATTTCCAGACATTTTTCACCATGATTGTGGCCCTCCAAGGATGTGAATTGATAGGGAGGGGAAAAGAAAACAAAACTGAAACACCAAATGAAAATAATAATCCCTTCACAACCTTTCAGGCCATCTTCATGTAAAAAAATCAACTTTTTTTAGGTTTTCATTAATGGCTACATTTTAAATTTGTTGCCCTTGAGCTTCTTTTTTTTTTTTTTTTTTCAGAAGGAATTATTAAAACAAAAAAATCAATGATCTGAGTTTGGTTTGGTTTGGTGATTCAACAGGAAAGAATAATTTGGTTTATCTTAAGTACTAGACTATACATTCTTCTTTTAAATATAATTTATAATTAATAAAGAATGACAGGAGCTCCTATCTATTATTTTAAACCAGTAGCCCTTTCAGCAAAAAGCCTGGCCTTGGGCACTGCCAGGGATCCAGGGGCAGCCCCAGCTGCTCTGGGAATCCCAGCCCAGCCAGGAATTCCCAATTCCCAGTGTCCCATCCATCCCTGCCCTCTGGCACTGGGAGCCATTCCCTGGCTCCTGTCCCTCCATCCCTTGTCCCCAGTCCCTCTCCAGCTCTCCTGGAGCCCCTTCAGGCTCTGGAAGGGCTCCAAGGCCAGGCTGGACGGGGCTTGGAGCAACCAGGGACAGTGGGAGGTGTCCCTGCCCCAGAACTGGATGAGTTTTAATGTCCCTTCCAACCCAAACCAGTGTGGGATTCTCTGAAACCTGTTGTTAAAGGTGCAGGAAAGCACAAATTGAGAATTCCATCTGCAGGGAAAGGCCTGAGCATTTCTGAGGAAGGAAGGATTGAACAATTAAAGGCAGCAGATTGCTGGTTAAATTCCATTTATTTAATGGAAGGGTTTCTATAGAGGAAAATTGCAATGTTATCATATAATTAAAGATAATGCACGAGGTCTGAGTGGGTGAGGCAGGGTCAGGAAGGTTTGGGAGTATTGGACTACACATGGAATGTGGATTCCATCCAGAGAGCCCCTGCTTTTAAAAATAGATCAAATGGAACAGCAGCAGTGGCTGCAATACCTGCACAGCTGTGAGCACTTTAGTGGGGGGAAAAAAGAGTACAAAATACAAGTTAAGATGCTGAGAATGAGAACTAAATGTTTTCTTGGAGTTCACTGGAGCATCCTGAGGTTTATCCACATGTACATATTAAAACTTTCAGGAAATAACCAGTACAACATGAACCTTACAGAGAAAACTACTTTCCCTGCCCTAGTTTTTCACATAGGAAAAAAAGGGGTTTTTCAGAACCCAAACACAGACTTTGACAATTATTTCCCCAGAACATTTGGTTTTCCAAATGGTGTAGATTCCCATTTTAGAACAAATGGAAACATGCAAAGGTCTATCCTGGAAGGGAAGAGTAACAACAACACAAATCAACCCCTCAATGAGGCAGAGGCATAAATAACCTCTCTTGTCTTCTAAATGGAAAAATTTTCCTTCTGAGGGTCAAAAAAAAAACCCCAAACTAAGGGAAAATGAAAAGGGAAGAGAACTGCCTTCATTTTCTTCCTTCATTTTCAAAGCCTCCATAAATGACACACTTAATTTGTGTGGGCTAACACAGCACTTCCAAGAATTCTCTATTGATACTGCTTCAAAATAGAGATTATATATGTGTATATATTATATATGTATAGAAAGATCTGTATTCTAAAGCTTTGCAGAATGAGCCCTTTCCCAGCAGATCCTGATTTGACTAAAAGGAGAAAATTAATTACAAACACTGAGCAAACTTGGTATTTAAATCAGTTTTAACTGTGCTGCACCAGAGCATCACCTGGGCCTCAGCATCCTAAGAGCACCAGAGGTTGTGTTCCTCAAATTCCCACCTCCTAAGAGCCACCCAAAGTTCAGATTTCAGAATTAAGGAGCTTATCCATGAATTCATCCCTGCCCTTATTCAAGAGCATTTTAGAGGCTTCACTTTGAAAAGCCTCAGCTCTGGAGCTGGTGCCTCCAGAAGTTCAAAACTGAAGCTGAAGCCTCATTTTGGACCTCTCTGCTAAAGCAAAGAAAAGCAAATATGTAAATTCCCAGTGAATTCAAGTGCCCCATTAGGAGCTCAATTATATTCTGAAATGATGTCTTAATTGGTTTGCTCATAGATGAGCTGTACTGCTAACCAAAAATCTACTGCCATAATCAGCACTAAATTTCAGATATTGCCACACATTAAATTAACAGCAGATAATGAGTGGGAAAATTAGCTCTATTTCCATAATAGAAACAAAAAAGTCCCATATTACCTATGGTGTTTACAGAGAGTTAGTTTCAAAATAGGAAAAAATGATCCATAAACTTGAATACCCTCACATTTCTTTAGATCATTTACTGATAATAAATAATACAAGCAGAGAAAATAAATGGCACAGGAAACATCAGATTTTGTGCTTTCAATATTTAATTTAAAGAAGTTATACTTCTGAAATTCTATAGAAATTTTCAAGAGATTTACCACTGTTTTACCCTTTTTTCACCCAATTTTTGTCTTTTTGAGCATAAGCCCCATCCTCAATTACTCTTTAGATTTTAAGGCAGTGTTGCTTCTCATCAGTACCACAAAAATATTGTAACTGATCTGCAGGTCAAAACACTCATGAGAAAAGAAGAATAAAGGAAAACATTAAGAATAAAGAAAAACATTAGGTGCAGGAAAAAAAGAGAAGCTAAGGAAGGACAGATATTCCCGTAACTAAAAGGAGGAGAAGAAACTGGGCCCTTTCATGGATATTTATTATTTTTCACTTCAGAATAAATTAAAGTTATTATTAAAAAAGGGGTTAAAATTTGGCAGAGTGGTCAGACTCCCCAGCTTCAGCTGCTGTTCAGTTTTGAAGGTCAGAACCAAACTTATTGAGATAAATGCATAATGTGGATTATTTGAGTTACCTTTGCTGTCTGAAGGAAACAGATTTCAGAGATCTTGTCTGTAAATGATATAATCTTCAACAGTGCTGCCTCCAGCGACCACCATCGTCAGCAAGGATCTGCACAACAACACCAGAGCACAAAATCAGCCAGGAGAGCTGAACACTGCCTGATTTATTGATTCAAAAGGCACAATTGCATGCAACACGTGAATTTAGGAGCTGCTGTTCAAAATAAACAGTCACTACATGGGAAGGGATTGGTCTGCTTGAGGAATAGGATGATTATTTTGCATTAATATATTTAAAAATACACCTAACTTGGGGAATTCACTGTTATACCAAAATAACAACAGCAAGGGTCCCACGAGTTAAAATTTCAATTAAATAAGATTACAAATTAGCATTGAAATGTGGCATATTATAAGCACTAATAGATTATGAAAAGTTAAACCACCTCCCTAGGCTGAAATTAAAGGTAACTTTAAGACAAGGTCACTAGAAATGCCAGTTATGATTTTAAAAAATAAAATTACTCAACAACATAACCCCAGAGCACAATTTGTTAGTGCTGCTTTCATATCTCAGCACTGAAGCTATGGAAAGATAAATATAAAAAATTCAATCACTAGGAAACTCATCAGGCCCAAAAGTTTTTGCCTTGTAAACGGTTTTTCTTTTTTACTCAGTCAGCTCCACTTGGTTTAGACTTTCTAAGAGCATGGAGGAACCCAAGTCTAAGCAAAAGAAAACCCTCCTGAGATAAAACACCTTTCAAACCAACTTCTGCCACAAACCAGCAGGTTATGGAATCCCTGCATGGACACTGTGCTCCTTCTAGAGCTTCCAGAAATGCCAAATCCTGGCAGAGGAAATAACTCCCATCAGTGTCTGAAGAGAACTGCCACAAATCTGGATGTGGCAGATCATTCCCTCTCCTTCTCCTGGAGACCTGAGAAAGGAATTGGCTGTCCCTGCAGCCACCGCTGAGAATGTAGGGGTCAGCCTGGGGAGAACGACCCAAAATGAGCCAGGGAACTCCTAAAAAGCGGCTGGGCAGGCTCTGGAAGCGACCCACAGATTGGTGAGGAAGGTCCAGATGTGGTTCAAGGTGGGGCTGAGGGGCAGGAGAGGAATGGCAAAAGGTTTTCTTCATAATTGAAGTCACAAAGTTTCTGTGGAACAGGAGGTGGAAGAGATCTGGTGATGAGCTCAGCATCGCTGAACAACCCAAGCCAGGCCACCAAATGTTGGCGCACTGAGGACCAAGAATGCCTGGAGGTGGCACTCAGGGCTCTGGTGACAAAGTGGGCATGGCCACAGCTTGGATTCCATGACCTTGGAGGGCTTTCCCAACCCCAAAACCACTAAACCCACACCTTGAAACCCACACCTTGTGCGGCCAAAAGCTACAACCCCTCAGAATCAGGAGTAGTTAAGGTTGGAAAAAGCCTCTGAGATCACCAAGTTCAACCAGTACCACTTTTTGACAGCTCTGTTGGATTGGTGCCCTTTATTTGGCCTCTAACCCCATCACCCTTAAGCCTAACCCCACAAAGTCCAAGGAATAAACTGGTACAGAAGCCCAGGCAGGACCCAACAGCTGATGCCAAACAGAAGTTTGGGTCAGTGCCTCCAAAGAGGAAAGCCCACCTGCAAAGAACTGGGAACTGGATTGAGAACTGGAGGGAAAAAGGGCATTTTAAAGGGAGAACACATAATATGGAGCAGCTCTGGGATGATGATGAAATATTTCATTGTGCCACTTTAAACAGATCTTGTTTGCAGTCTCCAAAGTGGTTCTGAGTCTTCCCTTAAAGTGACTTTGTTCACATAATTTGGTGCTGAGGTTTTCTATCAACTGTGCTTCAAACTTCCCATTCAGTTCTTAATCTCCCCACATTTTTTTCAGTGCCATGAAAAGATCTGTATTTTATTTTTTTCCACTGACAAGTAAATCATTCTCACGTTGCCTTTTGTGTTAATAGATGATATTTTCTGTTTTCTTTGTGAACTGCACAGCCACAATCCAGATATTTAAACTCTGCTCCCACTGCAGATGTTATTTCTGATCAGATTTAATCATCACTCTCAAACAGAACAACTGCAATAATTGTAAGGGTATCATTAATTTTGTTCTCAAAACCTCTAAGCCTTCTCCAAGGGCTTGGAGCATCACAGCACTGGGAAGAAATTTCTTCTGTGTTTAACCACATCTTTCAAGGGAAATCTGCTGAATTTCTTGGGACTTGTTCATTTTGCTGAATGGCACCTGAGAGCTTCATTTTTTCTAAATATGATTTTATGATCATCACCCTAAGACCAGGAGGAGTCGCTATGACCTCACCTCCAATTACTGGCAATTTATTGATGGAATTAAATGTTTTCTGTGATTTACAGTGTTGACTCCTCTAAGACATTTGTCACACAAATAAAGACAGAATTCCACAGAATGCCAGACTGGTTTGGGTTGGAAGGGAGCTCAGAGCCCACCCCTGCCATGGCAGGGACACCTTCCATTATCCCAGGCTGCTCCAAGACCTGTCCAACAGATCCCTGTGGATCCTGGACTCCCCTTCCTGCTCACCACAGCCCAGGAGTGCCTGGAATCCCTCTGTGCTGCTCTTCAGGTGCTCCCCGTTCTTCTTTTTAAAATTTTTCTCTTTTTCTTCTGTTCTCCAGCACTTTATTTTGAATGTTGTTCCTCTAAATATCCCAGAGTATGAAGAGTTGGTTCTACAGGATTCTGCATCCTAGTCTGGTGCCAACCCACCAAACATATGTCTCTGCTCAAATGGAAGAAACTGTTTTGATTTCTCTTTTTTTTTTTGAAATTTCTTCCTGGACTGGGGACAAAACATTTCTTTAGATACAACTCAGCATTTAGTGTCTTCTGAGACATGAAACTTCCTATAAATTTTTGTTCATTTATTCCCATGCAATAACTTTGAAGAAGCTGAACTGTCTGAATACGTGACAAGAATTATTAAACGTTCAAAAATTTATTACTAAATCAAAATTAATGTAGAAATTCCTGGTTGGGAGGGTGGGGAGGCCCTGGGATGGAATTCCCAGAGCAGCTGTGGCTGCCCCTGGATGCCTGGCAGTGCCCAAGGCCAGGCTGGATGGGGCTTGGAGCAGCCTGGGATAGAGGAAGGTGTCCCTGCCCATGGTAGGGGTGGCACTGGATGGGATTTAAAGTCCTTTCCAACCCAACCCATTCCAGGATTCCGTGATAATTCTCCAATCTCATGGGTGACAAACATGCCTGAGCTTCCTAGAGATGTTCAGGAATGAAAAGAAACCCATCAGCTCAGACAGGTGCAAAATCTCACATCATTTTCTGTTAGATAAGGGAATATTTGGGATGCACCACCACAGAAACACTCCAAAGCCTCTGCAATTTCCATCAGTTGTTGCCTCTGGGAGGTGTTTTTCTTGTTTGTGAGAAAAAAATCCCTCCAGTCACATGAAAATTATTCCACAGCAAGATAAATGCAGGCAGGAAACAGCAGAATTTCCAATGCATAACACAATATCTGCACAGAGAGTTAGGAGGAAAAGATTTCCTTCTTTTTTTTTTTTTTTTTTCTTTTTTGCAGTGGGAAATGCAAAGGAGCAGCAGACTGGAAAACATTGTAGGGATCTCTGTGTTTTCACTCCTGAGGGTGCAGAGCAGGAGCAGGACAGGAGCAGGAAGGAGCAGGGCTGGATTCTCCTCCGAGCTCAGAACCCAGCTCAGCTCCAGAGCCAGCCCTGCAGAAGAAGCAGCAGGAAAACACGAGAGGTTTCCTGGTTTTGTGTTCCACAATCCTGCTGAAAAGGCTGCCTCAACCTTTCTTTGAAATGAATAGTTTGAAGTGAGAAAGAAATAAAGCAGGTCAGATTGTTTTGGTCAGAGATGAGCGAGCAAGGACTAATGAGATCACATGGCAGAGGAGCCCACTCCAAGACTGTCCTGGGGAAGAATTTTCCATCCTGCTTCCCACTGCTCCTTACCACTTCACTGACACCAGCAGAACAGAATTTGCTAATTCCTCTCAGAAAACAAGAAGATATTTCAACTAAGAGAAGGATTTTAATTTTAATTTTACAAATTTCATGGTATTCTAGGGAAGGGCAGTTTTGGGAATGCTGTGCTGTACTCTGCACCGGATACTTGTCTCTATATTTGATATTTAAGTCTAACTCACATATTATACATAAGTATTAAATGTACATAAGTATATAGAATAAAAAATGTCTAACATATTATACACAAGTATTATATGTACATAAGTATATAGAATAAAAAATGTCTAACTCACATATTATATGTAAGTATTAAATGTACATAAGTATATAGAATAAAAAACGTCTAACTCACATATTATACATAAGTATTATATGTACACAAGTATACAGAATAAAAAAAGTCTAACTCACATATAATATTTAAGTATTATATGTACATAAGCATATGGAATAAAAAAGTGTTTTCTCCATGTATATAGAAAACAGATACTTTAAGTCTAACTCACATATTCTATTTAAGTATTATATGTACATAAGTATATAGAATAAAAAAATGTCTAACTCACATATTATGTGTAAGTATTATATAAATATATAGAATTTAAAAAATGCGTTTTTTCCATGTAAATAGACAACAGATACTTTATTTTTTACTAATTTATATTAAATTTATATAAATATATATCAATATATATTTATATATTTACTAATTTATATATGAAATTTAATATTTTTATTATATTTAAATATTATATGTACATAAGCATATAGAATAAAAAAATGTGTTTTCTCCATGTAAATAGACAACAGATACTTTATTTTCTACTACAGGCAAAATCCCAGGGCTACCAAAGTTTAATAGATAAATTTAAGTCTAACTCACATATTCTATGTATTATATGTACATAAGTATATAGAATAAAATGTCTAACTTACCTAATATATGTAAGTATTATATAAGTATATAGAATTTAAAAAATGCATTTTTTCCATGTAAATAGACAACAGATACTTTATTTTTTACTAATTTATATATTAAACATACAAAAATATATATCTCAATATATATTTATGCATTTACTAATTTATATATTAAATTTAATATTTAAGTCTAACTCACATATTATATTTAAGTATTATATGTACATAAGCATATAGAATAAAAAAATGTGTTTTCTCCATGTAAATAGACAACAGATACTTTATTTTTTATGAATGTATATATTATATATAAATATATATATCTCAATATATATATTTATGCATTTACTAATTAATATATTAAATTTAGTATTTAAGTCTAACTCACATATAATATTTAAGTATTATATGTACATAAGCATATAGAATAAAAATATTGTGTTTTCTCCATGTAAATAGACAACAGATACTTTAATTTTTACTACAGGCAAAATCCCAGCGCTACCAAATTTTAATAGATAAATTTAAGTCTAACTCACATATTATATTTAAGTATCACATGTATATAAGTATATAGAATTAAAAAAAGTATGTTTTCTCCATGTAAATAGACAACAGATAGTTTATTTTCTACTACAGGCAAAATCCTAGCGCTACCAAAGTTTAATAGATGAATTTAATATTTAAGTCAAACTCACATATTATACATAAGTATTATATGTACATAAGTATAAAGAATAAAAAAAGTCTAACTCACATATTAAATGTAAGTATTATATAAGTATATAGAAGTTAAAAAATGCGTTTTTTCCATGTAAATAGACAACAGATACTTTATTTTTTACGAATTTATATATTAAATATATATAAATATATATATCTCAATATATATATTTATGCATTTACTACTTTATATATTAAATTTAGTATTTAAGTCTAACTCACATATTATATTTAAGTATTATATGTACATAAATATATAGAACTTTAAAAAATGTCTTTTCTCCATGTAAATAGACAACAGATACTTTAATTTTACTACAGGCAAAATCCCAGCACTACCAAATTTTAATAGATAAATTGAAGTCTAACTCACATATTATATTTAAGTATTACGTAAGTATATAGAATAAAAAAATGTCTAACTCACATATTATATTTAAGTTTTATAGGTACATAAATATATAGAATTTTAAGAAATGTGTTTTCTCCATGTATATAGACAACAAATACTTTATTTTTTACTACAGGCAAAATCCCAGCGCTACCAAAATTTAATAGATAAATTTAAGTCTAACTCACATATTATATGTAAGTATTATATGTACATAAATATATAGAATTTTTAAAAATGTCTTTTCTCCATGTAAATAGACAACAGATACTTTAATTTTTACTACAGGCAAAATCCCAGCGCTACCAAATTTTAATAGATAAATTGAAGTCTAACTCACATATTATATTTAAGCATTATATGCATATATGTATATGGAATTTAAAAAAATGTGTTTTCTCCGTGTAAATAGACAACAGATACTTTATTTTTTAGTATAGGCAAAATCCCAGCGCTACCAAAATTTAATAGATAAATTTAAGTCTAACTCACATACTATATTTAAGTATATGCATAAGTATATAGAATAAAAAATGTCTAACTCACATATTATATTGAAGTAATATATGTTCATAAGTACATAGAATAAAAAAGAAGTCTAACTCCCAAAATAATACTAAATAAGTATTATATGTACATAGAATTTTAAAAAATGTGTTTTCTCCATGTAAATAGAAAACAGATACTTTATTTTTTACTACAGCCAAAATCCCAGAGCTACCAAAATTTCTGAGAACCAAAATATTTCTGGAAGAAATAAATCCCCCAGCCTTCAACAAGACACAAACTCCATTAGAAGGAAATCCCATTTATCTTCCAAACATGAATATCTCCATTTTCTTCCTTTCTGCAGACTCCTAAATGCTTTTTGAGCAGCTGATCTCCCTTTAAAGCTGAACAGGGTAGGGAGCACCTGGGATGGGGGTGAAGAAGGGAGAAGGGAAGGATCCAGGAGAGCTCAGAGCCCTTCCAGGACCTGAAGGGGCTCCAGGAGAGCTGGAGAGGGACTGGGACAAGGGATGGAGGGACTGGACACAGGGAATGGCTCCCCCAGCCTTCAACAAGACACAAACTCCATTAGAAGGAAATCCCATTTATCTTCCAAACATGAATGTCTCCATTTTCTTCCTTTCTGCATGACTCCTAAATGCTTTCTGAGCAGCTGATCTCCCTTTAAAGCTGAACAGGGTAAGGAGCACATGGGATGGGAGAGCTGGGAATGTTCCCCTGGAGAAGGGAAGGCTCCAGGCAGAGCTCAGAGCCCCTGGCAGGGCCTGAAGGGGCTCCAGGAGAGCTGGAGAGGGACTGGGGACAAGGGATGGAGGGACAGGAGCCAGGGAATGGCTCCCACTTTGGGTGGGATTTTGGGAAGGAATTCCTGGACTGAGTTCACTTCCAAGAGTCCTCCTTGCTCTGAGAAATGCAGAGTTGGGAAGAATCTCTCATTCATGGAAATTGAACAGGGAAAAGTCAGCTCAGTGCCACGCTAAGAAAATGATCATCCCCGGCAAACTAGGTCACAGGAGTGAGTAGTTTACTAAATATAAACTTTCTTTGTAGTCAGGCAACCACCGTCAGAGTAATGAGATTTACTCATATTTCACCCAAGTGCTCTCTGCACTCAGACTCATTAAAATAACCACCAAGTGACCACTCTCACGTCCCTCACCTCTCAGGGACACAGCAGCAAACTCAACAATCTCAAAATAAAAATAATTAAAAAAAAAGGATTTGGGGGCTTTTTAAAATTTCTAGGTATAAATAAAAACCCCTTTGCATCTCCACTGCTGTTCACCCAAACATCTCCTGTATCCAAAAATACCCTCCCAAGTCCCGTGGAGGTGACAGAGCCTCACTCCACTCCCACAAAACCCTGGTGGCACAGAGAGCTTCAGTGACCTCCTCAAATCCCTGCTATGCTGGTGACACACTTGGAAGGGAAACACCAAATTCCTGTCAGCTCCAACCCTGTGAAGAGCCAGGCTTCTCCCAAAAATGTGAAACCCAGAAAAATGAATGGAAGGGTGAGAACACTCCCTTGTTGTTTATTTTTTTGTGTGTGTGTGTGTTTGAGGAAGAAAAGAGAATAATATTTTTGCAGCCATGCTAGTATCAGTGTGTTTATAACAGGATGTTCTTCCTCTGCTGTTTGGATGGTTCCAAAAATATTCCCCTCTGGTTTGTGGCAGTGGCTGTCACCCTGACAGCGTTTGCTGCCTCCAGGGCAGGCTGTGTCTGTAACAAATCTGCACAGGCAACTGATGCCACACTCCCATTTTGCTAAACTTAGAGCTAAAAACTGAAGGGGATGAATTAAACAACTGTGGAGGCAAAGCTTTCATTTCTGGATGGTTATTTCCTAGCAGGAAATGTGTTTAAAAGCTGCAATGATGGTGCAAGTTGGGCTAAAAGTTCTATTTTTGGTGGGTTTTGAGACAACTGCACACTGACATTTACTATTATAAAATAATTAATGCTCCTGTGCTTTCAAACACTGGGTACCAGGAACGATGACATGGAATCAAAACCTGAAAAGAGGACACTTCAGTGCAGATAAAACACTGACATCTCTTCAGAGACTTCCTTTTAAACAGGAAAAAAAAATGGCAGTGTTGAGCCTCAGTTGTTTGAAGAAATATTCTTCTCCTCCAAAATGAAATTAGAAACATTCAGAAGCCCAAAATGTTGTAAATTTATGAATGTATCAATCCGTGGTTACGCAGCCAAAAGAAAAAAATGCATCTCTTCAGATACATCTCTTGGTTTATTTTCTGGCTTCTTCCAAGGACAGAAAAGGCAATCAAATGCAACAGAAAAATTGTGTTAATTGGCTGATCTTATGACAATTTCCATTCAACAGTACTTTCCTGTTCTTTTCACTGAATTATAATTATTCAGCACAAAATGCAGAGTTTTAGACCACGTTTCAAGCAGTTTCTGCCTGGTTTTGGGCACTGCCATGGCTGGGGCTGCCCTGCCTCTGCACTGCTCCCTCCTCTCCTGGATATTTTAATTTATTTCACTGCTATCAATGTTTAAACAATACATTTTGGTGTCATTGGAAGGGTTTCCATGAAATCACAAATATCTTGTTTATTTTTAAGGAAATAAACCTGAAAGTAAGTCTAGAAAAGTATTTCTCTGAAATCTGAGAGTAATAATTAATAGGTTTCAGGGGTCTTTTCTGCATTTTAATTTCAATATTCAGTAAGAACTGTGTCTAATTTCCCAGAGCAAGGAATGTTTTGTGGTCTGTATTTTAACACCTGCAGTTTTACAAAGGATTTCTCTTTTGATGGAACTCCTGGAAACAAATTAATTCATAAGTGCCTCCAAATCCCCCAAGATTTAACAGAGGAATACTTCTTTATATATCAGGACATGTTCAGCATCAAACTGAAATCTAGGAAAAGACTTAATGTAAAATTAAAATGTTTTTAATCCACGTATCCCACTTTTCCAGGCCTACATTCAGACAGACCTATTACTCCAGCTGCTTCCCCCTTCATCCTCATTTTGTAAGGAACACCCACTGAATATTTAAGTTTAAAGTATGGGTCACATTTAATATTTTTTCCTTCTCCATTAACATCAGATTCATAGCACTGCCATAATTACAATGCTTTTAAAACAAGCCCGTACACAAATATCATATTCTGATTGATTAAAATCAGGAACAAGGAATATAATCTTCCAAAACTTCATTCCTTCCTTTGGCCAAACTTAGATCAGCTGCTCTTTAGCTGATGATTTAGGAGCATCCACAAATGACATCAGGAGCACTTTAGTTACACCAATCTAATTTAATAAAAAATACCTTGAGAGATGATTGTGTTACTAACAGAAAGGAATTTATCTCCCTTTTTTCAGCTGCGTGTGCAGCTCATCCAGATCAGCCCCTGCAAATCACTCCTGGAAACTTCACAACACTCCTCAAATGTAATCATGGACTTTTTCTTAATAGCAAATTTATTTGAAGCCATGCCCGTATTCCTTCCTTGTGAAATGAAGATAAAATCCTATTTCCTCACAGCTCACTCTGCTGCCTGCTGGAAAAGCAGAGGGTTTAGGCACATTAAAGAAAAAGTCTTAATAGGTTTTTACCCCTCTTTATTTTTTATTAAAATAAGGAAAAACATAATTCTGGGTGGGCTTCATAGTTGGTTTTTTTTTTTTTCCCCAGCAATCTGTGCTTTCCAAAGCTCAGGAAGCCACAAGGATTCCCACTGGCACAAATCCCTGTTTAAGGCACATTCAGTCAAAGCTCTGCCTTTACTCTGCCATTCCTTCTGATATTCCTGCCCTTATCAGTTTTGTCTCCATCATTACTCTTTCCATCTTATCTTTAGTAAAAAGAAAACCTTCCAGGAGAACTGCCTGCTCCTCTGGGGGCTCAGAGAGGCACCACTATCACCGAGACATCTCCACAACAGCCACGTGCACAATTAAACCTGCAGCAGATAACAGCACAATTCCTTCCTGCCTGCCTCAAACAAGGCTTGGAATTTTGGAATTTTTTTTTGAGGGGGGAGAAAACGACCTTGTTCGTTTTTCCAGCCATTTCCCTGGAGAGCCACAATTGTCACATCCCTGTTTGTGTCACCAGGAGGAACCACCAGGGCTGTGCTGGTTTCACTCCCTCAGGATCCCCATGGATCAAGGGATTTGTCTGATTTTTGCCTCTTCCCAGCCTAACTGTGGAAAATCTGTTTGGATGAGTGCTGGGTTATGGAATTAATGGACAGCACAGGCTGCTCTCCAAGAAAAGGAAATTTGGAGTGTCTGTGTTGCCATAAAACATCCCAGGACAGCAAGGAGGAGTTTGAGCCCAAGGATAAAGCTGTGGTTTAAATTTAAAAGTTTCTTCAAAGTTCTTCATGTTTTAATATCTTTTAGCTTCTAATGGTTATTTGGGATAGGTAGAAGACTGGAAATACACACGTGGGAAAAAGAAAAATGCAAAACAAACAACTCCCCCTGAACCTGAACTTATTGGAGATTTTGTAGAATCCACCTAAATCATCCCTCCCAATAAAAACACACAAAAATCTCTTTGATCTGCTCCATTTCTTTAGCTCACAGAGACAACACCACAAAAAGAGGAGGTGAGGAGAGGGAATAAATGGGCAAGAGGAAGTGGGCAGAACTCTGTCCAACAGTTTGGCTGCTGGACAGAAAGGCAAATTATGCTTTTCAGGGAGGTGTTGCCAGTTTAACTCCTCAGTTTAAACCACCAAAGCAATTTTGATCTGCAAGAATTTAATGCCATCAGAGATAATACTAAAAGTTTTCAAGGAAAGGCATCAAAAGTTTAGCCAAGGAGTATCCACGTCAAAATAATGATATTGTTCAAAACTTTCAGCTATTTGACCCATTTAAAAGTTTAAGTTTGGGTGGTTTCTTTGCCACCCATAAATATGCACCCTCTTTTTGCTCCTACAGAATTATTCTAATCTCTAATTAATTAATTCCACTGCTGGAATTGTCATCCAGGTCCTTCTTGTGGTAAATAAAGCAACAGCATTTACAGGCATTAAAAACAAACTAAAAAAGCAGAACACTCCTACAAAAGCTTAATTTCTCCCCATCTTCCTCTCTACATCTCAACCCCAGCTTGGTTTTCACTCTTATGTTTTTCAACTTACCTAAAACTAAATTCTGAACTACCCCAATCTCTCTGTTCCTACCAAGTCCCACTGAAATCAGTGAAGGAAATTCTTTACTACAATAAAGATTTCTTCACTATAAACAGAATTCTTTACCACGGGGAATTAAACAGCAGAATTCTTTACTCTGCAAAATCAATTCTTCCCTGGGAGGGTGGGCAGGCCCTGGCACAGGAGCCCAGAGCAGCCCCTGCATCCCTGGAGTGCCCAAGGCCAGGCTGGAGCAGCCTGGGACAGTGGGAGGTGCCCATGGAATGGGGTGGGATTTAAGATCCCTCCCTGTGTGTGGGAATATTTAAAATCAGAGTTTTGGGAAAGCTGTAAAAGGTAGGCTTAAGAGATAGTAGAACTGTGATTAGAGTTAAGTAGTAGACGTAAGATTTGTTAACAGAAAAATTATGTAAGAAGTAGAAAAGTAAATACAAATAGAAAACTGGTCTGTGTATTAACATTTGTCTAGAATAACTCTTTAAGTTACAGAAAAGCATATTTAGCAAAATATTAGAAGTTCTAAGCTTAATAATGGAGGTTTGTGTATTGTATTTTAAGGTTTACAATTTCATCACATCTTTTATATTCCTCATTCTCCCACAATTCAATCATTTTGAAATTTTGACTTAAGACCTTAAAACCAGCGAGACATTTTCGAACAATAACTTGTAACTGCTATCAAACATAACTTGTGCCCTTTAAGCTCACCAGACTTTCACAACTTGTTGTAATATAACAATACTTAATACAAGCAAAAATAGAACTAAAGGTTAAATAGAACTACTGTCAATATGCTTTTGCTTTGTGTGATTGGCCAAAAAACTTTCAAACTAAGTTGTATCACTGAGTTCTTTGTCTGCAGCCCGGGATGTGAGCTGCTGGCATCTTCCCACTGTCATCACCATGTCACCAGAGTGACCCTAAAAAATAAAACACCTAGAGATGCATTCCTCAGCAGCCCTGTCCTGTTTGGGATTTGTACCCAGCCCCCAGCCACCAACACCCGTGGAACACCCCTGTGCCTGCAGCTGCTGCAGGTGCCCAACACCCCCAGAGCCCCAGGGGCCTGGTGGAGCTCTGAGGCGTCACTGCAGCAATCCAGGGATGCTGAGATCCACAGCCATGCCTCAAAAATGTGATGCATTCTTCTGTATACCCAGATGAGATTCTTTTACACTGAGTGGTTAAGCTGAAGGAAAGAAACAGGAGAAAAATGAAAAAGCAAACAAAACAAAAAAAAAAGAAAAAAGAAGGGCCTTTGTCCCAAAACAGTTTTGCCCTTGCTTTCCTTGGAAGAATCATCTAAAAAGCCATGAGTGCTGCTGAATGCTCTTCCATGACATTTAGTCTTAATCTTTTCTTTCTCCATTTCACTCTTTATTTCCAGCTCTCCAGCCTGAGCATTTCCCTGCTATCTTCCCCTGTTTACAATGCCAGATCCAGGGAGGCTGTTAAAACCCTGTCCTGCAATTCCCCCCTCTTCCTCTTTCCATGCCATTATTCCTTAAGAGACCAGACAAAGCACATTCAGGTGCCTTTGATAAATAAGGCAAAGCAGCATTTTAGCCCTGAAGTAGGAATCCTAAATCATGTGGCTGGAATCCCTTGGAGTGAGTGTCCATGCAGACATGGCCATAAGTCATAAAGCAGTTACATCCCTTCCAGGGCATTGCACCCAGCTCCTAAAATGGGATATTCGTGTGTCCAGCACTCACCCTGTGATCTATGAGCCTCTGGTACTGAAATTGTAAAAAAAACCCAGGTATTTCCTGAAATCCCTGATTTTGGTAGCCTGTGAACAGCAAATAATGAAAGCAGGAATACACACTAAATAATCAGATATGAAAATATACATTGGATATCAGCAGGACAAAAACCTCATCTCAAAATCCTCTTCACAGAAAGTCTAAAATGTTCTTTTGCAGTGTAAAGTTAATATAGAATGATGTGGTTTTATAGGAAATCAACCTAGATAAATGTTTATGTGTTTGCAGATAATCCTGCCATCCAAAACCAGCGTGATGGCAAGAAATCCAATGGTTAGATGCAGAAAAAAATAATTAGCACAGAGTAAATGTAACTTTATGATCGATGAGAAACTGATGCCACATTTGTGCATTTTCACACTGCCTCCTGTTCCTGCCCTGCTCCTCACCCCTCCCCAGCACTCAGCACCAGGAGCTGAGCCTTACACCTGACTTCTTGCTGTATTAATATAATCTGAATTAAATTGCTAACACACTGAGGCCAAAAGGCAGGACAGAGGTGGGGCCCTGTAAATCCTGGAGTGGTCCCAGGCCAGAGTGACCCCCCTGTGCTGATCTCCTGCCCCATCACCTCGTAATTCCTTTATTCCATGGAAAACCTACATTTCCTATGGGCTGGGAGCACAGAATGCACCAGCTGGAAAGGAGCTCTGGAGGGCTCCAGCCCAAGCTCTTGCTGCAGGGAGGTCCACCTTGATCAGGATGTTCAGACCATTATCAATCCAGTCTCACATGCTACAACAACACAGATTTTACAACTTCTCCAGAGTTTTTATTTTCCTTGTACCTAACTGGAATCTCCTTTCCCCCAAGCTGTGTCCCATGCTTCTCCCTGAGCAGCTCCAGGACACGTCTGTCCCTGCCTTCTCCACACCCTCCTGGAAGAAATGCACTTTTGTGATTGCCCCTCCCTGGATGACAACCAGCTCTGTACCCTGAGTACCACCAAAGCCACCCCTCTCCTTCACATCCATCTTCCTGACAGAAAACGGGCCCCATTTTCCATGGAAATGAAACATAAACAGGCAGGAAGACTGTCCACGAGGTGAGCAGGGGAAGTTTAATAAATCTCCTTAAATCCAATCAACAGCTCCATTTAGACATTTCAACTGCTCCTTCCCCTGCTCACAGCAACTCCACACCTTAGCATGCAAACAATTTTCACTCAAACTGCCAGCTCAGCAGGGCAAGATTTAAATCTGGATTTTCTTGTCCCATAACTTTTCATTTCTTGGTTGTCAAGGCCTGAGATATTCTGAATTGTGCCTACTGTAGGAGCAAGAGATACTGCCAACAAATCTTAATACCTCAGCAAGATTTTCCTTCTTTCTTTTGTAACATAAAGAAATGGTTTTCAAAGCAAGTTGAGTCCTTTTAGGCAGCTGAGGTCACAGTGCAAGTTTGTTGTTGAGTCACTGCTTTCTGCTAGGAAAAGGCACAGATTCCATGGATTTCTCAGGAATTCTATCACTTAGTATAAATAATGCTGTAATTTTATCATCATAATCTTTGGGTTTAATGTGGTTAGAAGGCAAAGTTGCTTCCTGGGTTAACTTTGTGCTACCTGGACAATTCCCCTTTTCTGCAACACTCATTTATATTTAAAAGCTTTGATGAGATGGATAATTCTTGGAGTATTTTCTCCAGTTTAACAAGTTTCTAAATAAGATTCTATCACAAAGATTCACTGAATTACTCCACAAGAATGGCACTGCTCCTTGCTGAATGGGAATTCCCCGTGGAAAACAAGGGAGTCTAAAATAGCTCCAGGATGGAAATCTCTCCTGTGTCTCCCTGGCTGCTCTCACCTGCCTCCTTCCACATCCCCAGCATGCACTGAACCCACTGCAGGCTCTCTGAATAACCCACTGCAGGCTCCCTGAATAACCCACTGCAGGCTCTCTGAATAACCCACTGCAGGCTCCCTGAATAACCCACTCCAGGCTCCCTGAATAACCCACTCCAGGCTCTCTGAATAACCCACTGCAGGCTCCCTGAATAACCCACAGCAGGCTCCCTGAATAACCCACTGCAGGCTCTCTGAATAACCCACTGCAGGCTCCCTGAATAACCCACTGCAGGCTCCCTGAATAACCCACTGCAGGCTCTCTGAATAACCCACTGCAGGCTCCCTGAATAACCCACAGCAGGCTCCCTGAATAACCCACTGCAGGCTCTCTGAATAACCCACTGCAGGCTCTCTGAATAACCCACAGCAGGCTCCCTGAATAACCCACTGCAGGCTCCCTGAATAACCCACTGCAGGCTCCCTGAATAACCCACTGCAGGCTCCCTGAATAACCCACTGCAGGCTCTCTGAATAACCCACTGCAGGCTCCCTGAATAACCCACTCCAGGCTCCCTGAATAACCCACTGCAGGCTCCCTGAGCCCTCCCCAGGCTCCTTTCCCAGCCTTTTCCATCAGGCATTTCCTCAGTGTCTCAAGGACAGTGACTTGCCCACAGTGGTTGTGGATTCCCCATCCCTGGAAGAGTCCAAGGCCAGGCTGGATAGGGTTTGGAGCAACCTGGGATAATGGAAGGTGCCAGACACAAAGCCCAACAACATGAGATAGATTTTTATCTTTAAAATTCAGAGTGTTATTAATTTATTTTTATGACTTTTCTGCCCCTTACCTCCCTCTTTAAGCCTTGTTCTGCAGCCCCAAATCCATCTCTTCCCTCGGACCAGAGTTTGGGCTCCTGAAATTTCTTCATCCCCCAAATTAAATCACATTAATCTTTCCCTCTGTATTCCCTCCATTGATGCAAGTTCTCCTCATCATCCCTTCTTTTCTTATTGATGTCAATAAGAATCTTATAAGCTAAGAATACATTTTAGCCTAGTAATAATTCCTCACATGAGGCACCCCCTGACCTCCTCCCCCTCCAGCTCTCCTGTCCAAACTGATTTGATCTCCTGGCTTTCATTTTCTCTCACTGATGCAGCTGTGCCACAGGTGGAAAAGCTGAGATGTGCTCCATCCCTACTCCTGCACAGGCAGCATTTATTTCCTTCCATGGAATTGAGGGCAAGCTTGGATCAAACAGGCACTGGGCTCTCACTAAAACTGAGCAACAAACAGGACACAATGTTCAATCTAAATTTTACAATTGTATAAGTGTAAAGCATAAAAAAAAATTCAACTTAAGTAAAATATTTGTGTGGCAAAACTCTTCTTCTGCAAAGCTTCACTCAAAGCATGATTTGAGATGGAGTCACAATCTTTGACCTCTGTGTATTTGAACCACTAAATTTTAAATTCTGGACTGTGTCCTCAGTTAAACTCCAACAGCCTTTAAGGAAGACAAAAAAAATTCCCAAAGCACAACAGAGAAAAGTCAACACGAAGTTTAGATCCCACAGGGACTATTTTAAACTTAATATTTCCACGATCCCTCTTTTTGGGGTTTTCTTTGCTGAAGAAGTCATGGACTGCTGCTGCATTTGGGAAAAGAAACTCCCTTTCCATGAGCATTTAAAACCAACATGAGTAGTAAACCTAAGGTAAGGTCTGGTACACACATAAATTAGAGTCCACAAAGTCTAAAGATAACAAAGAAATTATTTGCTTTTAGGGCAACTTTTAGGGCAATTATGGGGACTGATAATTACATTATTTATTATTTTGAGTGATTATATATCTTAGAGTTGTTTAAAATATGTGAATATGTTGATTGTAAATTTGTGCTTGCAAATAAGAAAGCAAATAAATGGAAATAAAGACAATAGATATTTATTGGTATTATTAAAAATATATATATTTAAAAAATAGGTATATAAAAATATATAAAATATATAAAAATAGGTAAAAAATAGGTATATAAAAAATAGGTAAAAAATAACTGAAGTGTTGAAAAAATTGCAAAGTGTGTTCCATGTCAAGGCTTTGGGCACAAAGTGAGAGCAGACCATTGAATAACTGAGGAAAAAGTTACAAAGAGGCAACAAAAAATATTATCTAGCATGGATATTGAGTTGAGAGTAGAAACCCAAATGAGTTACAAGTCTAGACAAAGTAACTATTTAGAATATTTATAAAAGGTCCAGAGACTAAAGGCAGATTCTCCGTAGGCATCAGGTAACTTAAAAATGGGCTTTAAATAAGAAGAAACTGTAGCAAAGTGAGCAAAGCAGTTCCATAAAATGCTGCAGGAACAGGTGAGGCAGGAAAAGAAACACCAGGAAAAAGGCAAACATTCCCTAAATCCAGAGCAATCATTCATGACATTCATCGGCTGCTAAAGAGCTGCTGAAAACTCAGAACTGTTCTTCAGAAGAACTAAGGAAATTCCAAGCCATGAGCTCCAGGGACAAACCCCTGTGGAAAACAACCAGACATGAAGGAGAGTTTCTTTAGGGAGAACATCAAGAGATGACAGCGCGCAACTTCCGCTGCCATTCCAGAGAGTTCCATCCTTGGAGTCGCACTCCATGGGAATTCCAGCAGGAGACTCCCAAAAGGATGCAGCAGAGCCCCAGGAATGGCTCATGGGACAGGAGGAATTTGAGGTTGTGGAGATGCATCCAGTGGGGACCCTGTGACGGCACAAACGCATCCGGGTGGCCGCGATCCCACCGGAGCTACGGATTCCGTGGTTGGGATCACACGGAGCCATCGGGGGGAGCGGAGCGGGGCTGCCAGGGGAGTTCATAAATCACAGCTCCAACCAGGCTGAGCTCCACAACAGCCCATCCAACTGGGCACAAAGGGAAACCCCAGCTGGGAACGGCACCTCCAGAAGGACACCGGAGAATCTCACTCATCAACCGCTCCCAGTGTCCACATCCCAGTTCAGCCTTTTCCTGCACAAAACTGTCTGGGAATTCCTGAACTAGCCAGCTTGAGAATCTGCAGTTGTTTAGAAAAATATGAAGATTTTCATTAAAAAAAAAAAAATCAGGATTAATAATAGTAATATTCAGCAAATATTCCTGATTTGCTGGTGAATTTATGTAGGGTCTATCAGGAATCTCAAATGACATCATTTACTTGTGGAGGGAAAAATAAAGGGAGAGAGAAGGTCAACCTATAGCCAGTGCAGATGGACTTGATTTAAACTGTACTTCATTTAAATGCAACCTCTCACACCTGCAAATATCAAAATATCCTCATTTGTATCAGCACATTGTAACCCAACGGCAAAGATAATGCAATAAAGGGAATTACTTTGTGTCTAAAGATTATGAAATTACAGAATTTAAAAATTAATCTAAAAATGCTTTAGTTGACCAAGAAGTCTTGACTTTAGCCAATGAAAAATGTAATGAAATTAACTTAGATTTCTCCTAAGTAAATATTTTAGATTTGGCAATCTATTTGTGATTGGCAAAACCTCATGTCCACTCTGCAGGAATTCTTTTCAAAAGCTACTGAGAAACGGTGTCAGTTTTCAGGATGCTGCCCTGGACATTCTCTGCTCTGCACCACCACACCTTCAATTCCATGAGCACAATACTCAGTTTAACTTTCAAACACAAATGTTTGGAATACAAAAGGTGGCAGTGAAAAGGTTGGGTTTGCTTGTTTGCTTTATGAGCTTAGGTCATTTTTTAAAGTGTGGACAAAGCCACCAGGAGATATTTAGATACCCAATACCTTTTCATCAAATCCCAGAATTATTCGGGTTGGAAAAGAGCTTGAAGATCATCCAGTGCAACCATTGCCACCACTGTCCCATGTCCCCAAGTGCCACATCCACGTGGTTTTTAAATCCAAGAATGGGGATGGGGCTGGACAACCCCTTCCATGAAGGAATTTGCTGGACAACCCCTTCCATGAAGGAATTTTCCTCAATATCCAACCTAAACTTCCCCTGGACCAGCTCGAGGCCATTCCCTCTTGTTCCTTGGAAGGAGAGGCCAACATCCACCCTTTATGAGATTGCTCCAACATCCTCTAACAGTGCCACTTTTCAAATGTCATCCTATGTGAGGAGTTAAGGGCACATTGATTTTAGATACCAAACACTGATTCAGATCTATAAAAATGGAAATGTTTATGCAGATGCATCATCTACCGTTTATTTTGATATTAAACCATAATTAAAATCATTCAGCTCTATGAACCACAGCAACCTTCATCAAAATCTCAAAGTTTATTTTTTATCTAGGAAAGGATGAAGCTAAAATTATCCCATCACAACACTATGGGTCAAAACTCAACCACTATCCAGAACTCCCTGCTCCCAAACTGACATGATTTTATAGGAGGCAATGGAAGGACACGAGTGGTTCTGCCCTGGAGATGGCTGGATGAAGGATTTTAATCACAGATTTTTCTTCTGTCACTGAGTGTTTTAATTACTTTTAACAGAGAGTTGAGCAGCAGAACTGAGGTGATATCTGTAGGCTAAATCTCTCTTGGCCTGCTGAGTGCTGACTGGGCTGTCTGCCCTGAGCTGGGATGGATCCTCATCCTGTGAAGGTGTATCCCAACAGGTTGGATCAAATCATCAAGGAGTCCTGGAAAATGCCCCATTTTAATTTGCCCAAGCTTGCTGGGGAGAAGCTGGAAGAAAAATTCAAGATAAGAAGGGCCAGTGACTGCACGTCATTTTTCCACATTATTTTTGCTGCTGTTGACTTTGGGTTGCAGCAGCGCCTTCCCAACAATGATCCTGGACTCCCTGCTGGACAATGAGGAGGTAAAAACCCAACAACCATCACTCAACTTGTGCTCCCCAGCTATGGACCACATCACAGAAATGGGTGGGGTCTCTACATTTATATTTAATGCAAAAATTACAATAAAAACAATCTCAATGCCACTGGGGGGTGTTTTGTTCCTCTCTCCCTGTAATTTTTGTTTTATTCCATCCAATTGGTTGAGAATTTAAATAACAGAAAAAATCTGGTTTCAGACTTGAGGTCCATCTCAGACACCTGCAGCAGATCCCTTAAATTGGTATTGGTCCCACAACTGCTGCCTCCATGAAGAGTTGATGGGGTTTTTTTAGGGAATGTTGACTTATCATCTATCCCTTAATTAGAGGAAAAAAAAGCTTTCTAAATTCTGAGGGTGTTCCAATTGTAGTCAATCTAAACAGGATCCCATTTCAATTTCCCATACTAAATTCCCACATCCCTTTTAGAGCTGCCCAATTAAAGCTGCATAGAAAGGTGAGTGGCCTCAAAATGGAAGGGGAAAAAGGCCATTTTTAAGGATGCTTTATCATCAGTGATAAATAGAACTACAAAAATAACTGTTTGGGCTACACACTTAATTGTGTAACATTTTCTACTACATATTTTCACCTGTAGTAGTTTGGTTTCTTAAATCAGGAAAAAAAAAAAGGGTTTTTTTCGCAATTCAATGTTTTTCCTCAATTTCCTCAATTACTGACTACAAACACATAGAAGTTCAGGATATTCTTACTTTTTCCTTTTTTTTTTTTTAAATCCACCACTATATTTATATAATATCCACTATTATATAAAAATAGAATACAAAACGAGAACGAGCCATCTTAGCCAAAGTCCTGAATGCTAAGTTAGAGAAAAAGTTCAAGCGCTGGAAAATCTTGAATATGGTATTAAAATCCTTAAATATGGCATTAAAATCCCTAAATATGGCATTAAAATCCCTAAATATGGCATTAAAATCTCTAAACAGAACATTAAAATTCTTAAACATAACATCAAAATCCTTCAATTTAGCACTAAAATTCTTCAAGATGGCACGAAAGGAAGTTTAAACGCGCATTTCCCTCTGTGTGCTCTAACAGGGCTGTCTGGGCAGGTCAGTCACTTTTAAGGCTCAACCATGTTTTTCTTCACGTTGCTTCTCAGAGAATTCAGTGAAAGCTGCGTTCTGCATTAATCCCTGAGCTGCCACCAGCTGCCAGCCCAGCAGCACCCCCACGTCCCCACAAACCATATGGCCCCGAGCGAGGCCCTTTCTGCGCGCAGCTGCTGCTGCGGCACCAAAAGGCCCCCGGGGCTGCCAGGCTGGGCAGGGCTCTGTCACCAGGGCCAGGGGCCACCTGGCATGGCCAGGGGCACACAGGGGGGTGCTGGGCACAGGGATATCCCTGCTGGGCTCAAAGGTCCTCCCAGGATAAGGGATACAGGGCTCTGCTCATGGGCAGCTCCTGTGCTCTGGAGATTTTTTGGATGTTGCTGCTGGAGGATGAAGTGGGTTCCCCTGGAAGTTCACAGCTAAAGCAGCCTGAGCTCTCCTTGTCACTCCCTGTGTCTGTCAGGCCTGGCAAAGGTGTTGGGAAAATCCCCTCAGCTGCAGGTTGGGAATTGCAGGCAGCTGCTGCTGGGCTGTGCTCCAGCCCAGAGAGGAGCAGGGCTGCAGGGCAGGGCAGGGCACTGTCACTCTCTGTCCCCCTCAGGTGAGACCCCACCTGCAGCCCTGGGCCCAGCACAGGAGGCACCAGCTGTGATCCCAGGTAGAATCATGGACTTCCAGCTCTGGGGTGTCCAGAGGGACCTGGAGCTGCTGGAGAGAGCCCAGAGGAGCCAGGAGCTGCTGCAGGGCTGGAGCCCCTCTGGAGCCGGGCTGGGAGAGCTGGGAATGTTCCCCTGGAGAAGGGAAGGATCCAGGCAGAGCTCAGAGCCCCTGGCAGGGCCTGAAGGGGCTCCAGGAGAGCTGGAGAGGGACTGGGGACAAGGGATGGAGGGACAGGAGCCAGGGAATGGCTCCCAGTGCCAGAGGGCAGGCAT